>NW_009259864.1:947877-948865 GCF_000687185.1 Egretta garzetta | reverse complement strand
CCTGCTGAAGACAGAGTTAAAAAACTAAGTCATGTTTTAGGAAAGATGCTTTGATTTTAAATAGCATGCATGATGGAGAAAAATTTGTTTCTTTTTATGAGAGCAAGTACTCTCTGAATGATATCTGAGGATGACCTTCCAAAACATGCAGCTGTTACCTATCTGAAACATGCATCAAATTAAATATGTTCTCTTTTCCTGTCTGTAGAACATGTATTATGAAGCATTACATCACTCATATGTAATGAAAAAAGAAAACTCTGCTGTCATTGAACATCTGGAACTGCACTGCTGATGCAGTGCAGCTGTTGCCTGCCTTTTATGTGAACTGTGATACACAACTACACAGAGGCATTTACTTCAAAATCCTTTACTTATGAAATAATGGGTGACAGGAATGTGCATTTCTACTTCATCCCACGCACCATGTTCAGAATGCTATCAAACACACATACAGTGATGTACACACAATATTTCTAAGGTAGGTTTGCAAAGGATGAAGTCTCATCCCTTTTAAGATTCCCTGAGAATAGTTCATCTTAAATTATTGTGAATGAGAAATTCAGTCACAGATTCTTGCAAATCTGGAACCGAATCCAATACTGATAAATAATTGACATAAAATGGATCAAATACTTGAGGTACAGTATTTGTACTATCATTAACACTTTTGTTGGTCTTTTGATCACCATTTAACTCTATTCTTGTCCAATTTTCTTTTCATGTGACAGAAGAGGCTGAAATCCGAGGTTTGTCTATGTTTTGTATTGCTTCTGTCTTATGCATAGAGTTTACATTAAATTTGAAAAAAAATTATATATCTGTAGACAGAGAGAGAGATTACTTTAGTAAAGCTCACCTTTTTATTCAATGTGGTCATCCTGCCAAATGCCAGCTGTGCATAATTTTTATAATGTCTCTGAATACCAGAGAAATAATCACATTCTAGTCTCACAGAATATGGCCTTATCTAAATAGTTTTCTCTTT
>NW_009259864.1:896916-947276 GCF_000687185.1 Egretta garzetta | reverse complement strand
TTCCCTTTTGTGCATATCCTTATCAAGCTTCCAGGGAGTTTATTAATGTCTACAGTTTATCCCACCACACACTCTTGGCGTTTAGATGATAAATCAATGAAATTCAATAACACTTCTTCAGAGCCCCATCTACACACTAGCTGTTACTTTTCTAATATCTATAAAGCTGTATACTTTAAATGATATATCAAACATCTCCACACATCTGATTTTTTTTAAAAGGAGCAATAAAAAGTGCAAGAGAATGTTTAATTTCCTGACACAGAGAATAGTTTACATTTCTTGATTAAAAAGCTGAACAGCTATGTACTTTTCCTCACTAATAGAGTATAGATTGGTCCCCCAAACAAGCTGTTACCTCTTGTAGACAGAGTAGTCCAGACAAGCATAGGATCCTACTACTGGGCAATGCAGAACTGCACTAGACCATTTCTCCTCCACTACCATCATCATTAATACTTCCTAGGAAATTTAACGGTAATAAGAAAAGATCAAGTTTATATCCCATGAAGGGATGACCTGGAAGGTGACTGCACTATAAAATGAATAGCCTCATTTTTCACTATCTTGAATTTTGTACAGATTTTTTCCCATATAAAAAACTTGAAATACTATAATTTAGATCTAGACAATTCTACGATAACTCCCTGACCTTTTTCTGTGAAATGTCATAGCCCTGTTTGAAAGCCCTGCTGGAGTCACTAGGACACTTCCTTTGATCCCTCCCCCCTATCCCCACCCCTTATTTTCAGAGTAATTCTGCATCACCATAATTGTAAATAGAGCTTTCTCCATCTCTATGACAAAGTGCATGCAGCTGTGCATTAATCTTAATACCCTAAGATATTAGTCAAAAGCCAACACATCAGCAACAATAAACGGATATGGTTACACCTGTGGCAAATTATTTTCCAAATTCAGTCAGTATTTCAATATTGTATTTGCTCTGAAAATAAAGCTAAAATCCAGAATTAAATTTTAAGGTACTTAAGTTTCATTATAATCTTGGCTTTATTTAACATTTGCTAAACAAAATACAAAGATAGTACTGAAAGAGATTCTTTGTTAATGAGTTGCACAGACCAAGCACTTTCTTGCCTTTCTATCTCTACACAAAGCCAAAAATTTTGTGTTTGGGGAAACTTTCAATGATACTGTGT
This sequence comes from Egretta garzetta, assembly GCF_000687185.1. Taxonomy (NCBI): domain Eukaryota; kingdom Metazoa; phylum Chordata; class Aves; order Pelecaniformes; family Ardeidae; genus Egretta; species Egretta garzetta. The sequence continues at coordinate 946,116 of NW_009259864.1, read as the reverse complement.
ATTCATAGAATCACTTAGGTTCGAAAAGACCTTTAAGATCATTAAGTCCAACTCCTAACCGAACCCTGCCATCCCACCACTAAACCATGTCCCTAAGCAATTCATTTATTATAAGAGGAAGTGAATTCTGAGAGGTGAATTTCCTTCATTATTAATATTATTGCAACTAGAATGCCATGATTATTGTTGCATGCTGTCTTGGATAGATAATATGCAGAGACATTTTTTAGTCACAGCTTTGTATTTTGTATTTTGAGTATATCCAGTTTAATTTTACAAACCTGTGGGACTCCTTGATTTTAATGAGATTGCTGAAGTAATAAATGAAAATGTTAGTGTTCACAAAATATAGGTTTGCTGTACACCATTCCCAAAGCTGATAAAAAAGGAACATTCTTAAATCAAATTTGGACATACCAACTATGACAATACGTACACTTCCCAGAATTCTTTTTGACACCTTTGCAATGTGGGTCATGATAATCCCTCATTATGCCAGAATGCCAACATTTTAATCTCTGGGATGAAGGAAAACAATTGCAATGTGTGTGATAGTTCATATGAAAAGCCAGAGCACCAACCCTTTCAACACCCGTCTGAAGCCTGAGGAAATTACATTTATGAGAAACCACATTATGTTTTCTATAAATATAAACAGTATATTTTATAATGACATTTAAATGAAATGAAGGGAAATTTGAAACTGAAGCCAAGAATCCAGTCTCATTGTTTTCACTGCATTTCAGGATAGTGGCACAAATGATGAGATTTTAGAAGTAAAATGAATGTACCTGTAAATGCTGCACAAGATCCAATGGGATAAACAGCACTTGTATTAATCTTTCAATATATGTATGCATTACATTTCTGTGATAATTCAATAGCAGTTTTGTAAAAATACAGAAATTTCCAAAATTAACAAAGAGCACTCAAAAAAATTAACCCAAAGACACTTTATTTCTGTTGGACAATGACATCTCCATCTTTATTGAATTAAATGCGTCTTTTACATGTGCTTCTGGAATTTCAGAAACTTCCAAAATACCAGTTGTATGCTGGCAGATCATAGAGATGAGCCCAGTACCACTGTTATTAATGTTACGGACAATGCATGCAGAATAACTCCTGAAGAGAGTAACAATAAACAAACTCTTCTAAAAATATCCACACTTCTGCATCATCCCACTTTCTTTCTTTACTACATTTAGGATTATGAATCATAACTGTCCTAAGATTGGTATGAAATCATAGAATCATAGAATGGTTTGGGTTGGAAGGGACCCCCAGAGGTCATCTAGTCCAATCCCCCTGCAGTGAGCAGGGACACCGCTAACTAGATCAGGTTGCTCAGAGCCCCATCCAACCTGGTCTTGAATGTTTCCAGGGACAGGGCCTCCACTACCTCTCTGGACAACCCATTCCAGTGTTTCACTACCCTCATTGTAAAGAAAATGATCCAATTGTGATTGTAAAATACTGTATTGGTGCACACTTCACAACATTGTATTTGCGTTTACCCTTCAGCTTTTAATCACCTATCTTTAGATATGCATGACAAAGTATGCCGCTCATATACTTATATAGGTTTGAAAAATATCAAAATTTTCAGTGGAAACAAGCCCTAGAAAACTGCAAAACAATATCTAAGGGAATTCCTTAACTAAATTAAAGGTCAAATAGTAGTCTCAATTAGTGTGACTGGAATTCCCCCCTGCAAATCCACTGTCAGCTGTGTGAGAAGGTTGCTATCAAGAAATCCCTCATTATAAAGATAAGATTTGGGGGGTACGAGACCTACAGAGCACTCAGATATGATGTGGAGCACACATACTTATGTAAAGGGTAGATTTCAAAGATGTCAGATGTTTGTGACAGCTGATTGGTGACATTGGTATACTCAGTAAACCATATCTATCATAATCCATACCTTTTTTGCTGCTTTTTCAAGAGCATGATTGCATGAATATTTGCTCTTTTTTTGTTCATGCTACTTATGGTTTTTTCCCCAGGAAAAAGGTGAGCTGGGTTTGCAGAAAATAGCTTGGAATTCAGACTTTTTGTAACTGCTGATGTTCGTATGATGGAGGGAGGGTGTCAGAGTCCAATACTGTCTGGCTGTCACAACACTGGGCATCCCCAGTGGCCGGAAAGCAATACGTGGGATGGAGTCAGCTCAAGCCCATTCCTCTTTTTGAAATTTTCCTAATTGTCTAGTTTTTATAGCCTATGTTGGGCTGAACCAAGAATTCACTCCCTCCATGCTGGTCTGACTACCTCAGGATGACACTCACGTTCTTTAAATAAACTCAGGCATTAACATTTACATGACCAGTTGATGTACTCAACTGTTGATAGCTGTTGAAAAGGAAGGCCATGTTCGAGTCCCCTTTGTGGTGAAATAAAGTCAGCTTCTTCTTTCCAACAGCTGCAGTCAGACATCCTGCATTATTCCCTGAGCTTCGTGGGCACATCATCCTTGCCCATTGCCTTTGAGCTTTCCTTGATTTAAGAGGTTTATTTAGTGAGTCACATTCCACCCCTAGGGGTTTAGTCAGTCACGGGGGGGGGGCACTAGTCTTTATGTTTGCATCTACTAAAAAATTAAATCAACTATCACATTTTTAACCACAGTTTTGGAAAAACATGAAGTTATAGCTCTAAATAAAGTGTTATAAATTAAAATCTCATTTATCTGTATCTATGACGACTAACCAATAGAAAATACACAAACCATATTATTTTGGAAGACTTGAAAATAATTTAGTGGGCTCCTAACAAATTCTTCACTGAAGTATTAATAAAGAAAATGAAGCAAAACCATTACAAAATCTATGCTGAGAAATAGGTCCAGCTCCTCCTGTAATGTGAGAATACACATATATACAAGATCATGTATGCATGTAAGCCAGTCTTTTTAGTTTTAAACAACATTAAAGAATGTAATTGTTGTTCTCAAAAATTATTACAGCAGGAAATAAGGATAAAATAACTATTATTTTTTTTGCTATGAAAAGTCTTTGAGCGTTTGAGCAAATATTATACTTGGCTGATATTTAATAATTTGTCTGGTTGCTTAAAGAATGAAGTAGTGATTACTCCCAATTATTTGAAAAGTTTAATTAATATTTTATTAATTAATGCCTTAAGAATGGATAGATTTGCTTTCTTACACTTGGTTGCACTTTAGAATATAAATCTTTATGCTTTCTTCAAAAGGAAACAAAACCTCTTCGGAACAGAGTTTATCTAAAGAGCTGTTCATTTTTCTAATCTTTTTGATTTATCACCGCTGAAAGAGTAGGACATCGCATTCTGTTACTCCCTCTGCTCTATCGAAACTACACCTATCTAATCATAAAGAGGCTGAAGGGCTTTTTCCTTTCCTCTGAGGAGAAAAAATTCACTGTCTTAGTTTACAAAAATATTTTGATTAGCATTTTCTACAACAATCTCAATTTCATTAGATTAACAACACACAAGGCACATACTGTCTAAAAATTCTACAAAAATGAACACATTATCCAAAATTCTGCAGAAATCATGATGGAGGTATAAATCCTACACTGCAAAAAATAAATGACCTAATGATGGAGCAATTACTGCTGCAGTTAAGTAAGTGATTAGAAACATCTGGGATAAAAACCTAACAGTAAGGGGATATTACGTGTCTACTCCTGGATATGTGTCCTGGTTTTGGCTGGGATAGAAAACCAGGACAACATGTTAGAGTTCATTTTATGAAAAATTCTTTGTATCGAATAGCTAAGTCTCTGTGTCCTGGTTTTACCCAGAGACTTATTAAGGAGTAGAACAAACAGAGTGGGAAACAGATGAGGGGAAACCTTTCTGCTTTCTTATAAAACAGGGCTGATAAAGCGTGATGGTAGGACTTTAGATTATTCTATACAAGTACTAAAATGTCTTGGTGTAGTTCTGGAAATAATGATGCTTATTACACTTTAAAATGGATGAAGTAGTAAACATCCTAAAAGGGTATAGTAGAAGTGGGATATTAACTGAAGTGCTTACAAATGGAGCTAGAAAATTTCCATGAAATGATAGAGGCTGATCAATGACTATAAGAGCAAGATGTGTCTTTACAGAAACAGAAAGAAAGCAATAACAAAAAGTACAGATAGATGCTGGTGATTCTACTTCTCCAGAAGTAGCAATTTTTATCAGTGAACTACCGGCTCTAAAGATCAGCAGCAAGAGCAAAAAGCAAAACCTTCAACTATTGTTAGGGGCAGTTCAACACTGGTAGCTGGGGACCTTGTTCCAGGGCACAGCTCTGGCCTGACTTGAAGCTCGTCTATAGGCAGGGGAGACGTGGGCAGTTAATGCAAGAGGCCACTGTTCTGGAAGGGAAATTAGTAAATTAGTGATTAGCTGGATCACCACTCAATTATCTTTTCTTGAAAATCTACCAAGCTCCTGAAAATAAGAGAATGCAACTCCTTCAATGCTGAAAAACAGATTAATTGTTCTGGTCCTAGGGAGAAGTACCAAAAAGTTGGGTTTTTCTCACAGACTTTTTGAGAATTCTAAAGCCCTTACAGATTAAGATAATCTTATTTGAGTTTCAGATGCCTTTCAATTATTATTGGGGATTTTGTACAGCATTTCCTGACTGGGAATGAATCCTACCTGACCCAATATTCATTTGTAGAATAGACAACCTTCAAATGAGTGGGGACAAGAGGCATAAATTCCTTCTCACTCCCTAAGATATCAGGTAAAGAAGACTTTTTTCACTCCACGGCTTTAGGTATGTTGCTGCAACTGCTGTAAATGAAAACATGCATTTTGCTTATTATTGTCTTCATGGTAAAAGTGGAAAAGGGTTTGTGCCTCACCAATTGAACTTTGAGAACAATTACATAAGCCAGCATAGGACACTCTTCTTATTTCTTTCTAAACTACTTGAATGATATGTAATCACTTTCAGATTCAAATAAAGTCCATTGATTTTAGTCTTTAACCTAGAAAATGAAACTTCAATAGTCATTTCTTTCTATGATGCTGGTAGAAAGAAGAGAAATACACATTATATAACAGATGGTAGCAAAGGGCCTATGCTTTGTAGTTACTTAAATTTTACCCTTTGTAACTTGGAAGGGTAAAAAAGGCAAATCATTATAAGACAGTAAAAATATACTCTGAAAATATTAGTCACAAAGTGCGCTATAAAAGCATTCATTCAAGAAGATGAGAAACAACCTGTCACCATTAAAATGTCACAAAATTTGCAGGGGCCAGTATTTCTTTGTGTTAAAGGCTATGAACATAATGATTATGCAGTTACAATGCTTGGATATCTGCATAAAATATATTTATTTCACATGACTGTTTTCAGTCTTCCTGTGCGGATTTCACCTTGCCTTCCAAAAGAGCAGTCATTCTCAGTCATTTTGAGGGCAGCCAAGTGAACCAAAAGGTCAATCTAATTAAAAAGGAAGAGAACTTCAGCCCACAGGGAAAAGGGTCCAGTAAAATGCCAAAGGAGTTTATATTAGAGAATTGCAAAGTAAACAGTCCAAAACAATGAAAAAAATCCACATTGGTGTCAAAAATATAAAACCAAAAGAAGAGTATGTGACCTTTTCCTACACTATAAATAAATGGTCTCGTCTACATAACGGAGAAATATTTTTTATTAAATATGAGGAGTACAGCTTTCAGTTAGGAAATTTTACTACCATTTTCTCAGAGACCCAGAAAATATTCTGTTTCAATAAGCAGTTTGAGGGGTGGGGGAATTAAAATGAAACCTGTTTTGAAGTTGCTTTTCCCCTGAAACACATGCTTAATGAGTTTAATATCAATGTGAGTCATCCATCATTCCAAAAGCCTCAAAGAAAAGATACAGTTTTAGTGTGTAACTGCAGTTCAGTGAAACTCACAAAGAACAGGAGATTTAAACCTCTATGGCCTTTGTAACTTCTTTAGTCAAACAAGAATTTGCTAATGAAAATCAAATTTGCTCTGCATTCTATTGAGTCTGGCTTATGGATTGGAAAGAAGCAAGAAGTGAATTTCAGACTCTGAGTTTTCTGAAATAGTTCATAAATCATACAGAAAGGCACACTAGAGAAGCACCTTACAAACTCATCAGAAAAATAATCATTAGCTGCTTCCCACTACAGAATCTTTGTTCTGCAGCATGACCCCATCCTTCAGCCATTTTAAATACTGACAGAACTTTTGTCTTTGGAATGTCTGCCTCCACCTTTCAGTGTGAGCTTTTCATAAAATATTGGAGTATATTGGAGTCCAACTTCTGTACTAGAAGCATGCATGTAAAGCAAAAACACTTAATCCAGATGTGGTGTAATACCATGTGACTGGAGGTGCTTGTCTGCAGTTTGTCGGTGGTCTTGTCCCAAAGTCAGAGTGCATTAACAAGGCCATGTGGCCTCAGTGGACATGGGTGACTGATTCTTTAACAGATGTGTTAGCGAATTAACTCTATTTTCTCAAGATACAGTTGAAACCATTACTCACAGCTCAACCCTTTTTAGGCTTCTCTCTTCTGAAGAACAACTGTATGAGAATAGCATTGAGGGACTGCACTGCTCAATGTCTCCGTGCTTTTTAAAAAGTGGAACTTACACATATAGGCCATGTATTAATAAAAAGAGGTTTGCTTTGCTTGAATTTCTGAACTCATTCATCTTGGAGTTTAAAATTGAATCTTCAGCACAGTGGTTTCATACCAATAATAAATACATTCTCTCCATGTGTGTATGTGTGAAAAGTACTATCTGTAATGAATAAGTGTAACAGGAAGAATTTTGGGCCCTGACATTAAGGCTCAGTTAATCACAGAATCACAGAATCGTAAGGGTTGGAAGGGACCTCAGGAGATCATCTAGTCCAACCCCCCTGCTAAAGCAGGCTCACCTAGAGCAATCTACACAGGACTTCATCCAGGCAGGCTTTGAATATCTCCAGAGAAGGAGACTCCACAACCTCCCTGGGCAGCCTGTTCCAGTGCTCTGTCACCCTTAGAGTAAAGAAGTTTTTCCTCATATTCAACTGAAACCTCTTATGTTTCCGTTTGCACCCATTGCCCCTAGTTCTGTCGCTGGACACCACTGCAAACAGACTGCTTCCATCCTCGTGACTTCCGCCCTTAAGATATTTGTATGTGTTGATAAGGTCCCCTCTCAGTCTTCTCTTCTTCAGGTTGAACAAGCCCAACTCTCTCAGCCTTTCCTCGTAGGGGAGGTGCTCCAGTCCCTTTATCATCCTAGTTGCCCTCCTCTGGACTCCTTCTAGGAGTTCCTCATCTTTCTTGAACAATGATTGCATTGACAAATATTCACACCTGAATCAAATTTCTTTCAAAATTTTCTCCTCTGCAAGTTAACAGGGGACTAACAAAAATAAATTTCATTGAGAAAGGAGATAACATTTTGACTCCAGGGAGAATAAGATCTGCTGAAGAAAAAAATACTGCCTTTCCTTTGTTAGTATTTGGAATAGAAGTTTTTGGATCTGCTTTGTTATGTCATGGTTGGACAAACTTTCCTTTTCCAATTTCTGAAGAATGTATCATTATTAAAACAAATTTTATAAATTAGGTTTTTAATTAGGTTTTTTCTTTTTTTTTCTTTTTTTTTTTTTTAGTAAGTTCCATGGTTTTCTTCTGTAGTTTCATTGTCTGGAGATCAAATAGACCAACATTCATTGTAATATATTTATTATTAATAGATAGTAATATTTTTACTATAAAACAATGAGATACTAATGTGAATATGAATAAATAATAATTCAGTACATAGCAAATATTAAGATACAGGTTTAGTATTTAAAAATAGTTATTTGTTCTTTGAGCAAAATATAAAAGACAAAGACCTCACTGTTTTGGGAAATTCAGTTGTCAGTGGATATCCAATATTTTCCATACACTGAAATTCGAGCAGCAAGGCAGAATTATTGTTGTGTTTTCTTAGCCTGAAGTTTATTCTGAGGTTTTTGGTAAATTGGAGCAATCTCTTAATTTTCCGTGATAGGAGAGCAATACTATCCAAAATTGTTATATTGAATCACAGAGGTGCCTGCATTTCCGTAGGGGTTGAAAATGCTTCTTCTATACCATGCGGTATGGACCATGGACTTTCAGGCTTAGTGTATTAAACTCCCACTGAAAGTAAGAGAATTTATGCTTGCTTTCTTCAGTGACAGAATTTAGTGTGTGAACAAAAGCATCACCGCATAAGCCTACAAGGTGAAAATTGCTGTTATAAACACAGAGAATCCCGTTCTAGCTACGTGACATCTGTTGTTGTTGCCTCCCACTATTTGCACTACTTAGGTAATAGAAAGGAACCTCAAAGGCAGAGGTGACTCAGTTCCTCTCCTGCACTACAGCTGTGTTAAGCGTGTGCGGAAGTGCTTTTTGAAACAAAGCCTTACAGCGAGAGCTGCAGCTAAACAAATCAGACACAGAAATTTACTTTCATGTAGATTTGAAATGCTGCACACGTAGATTCTCTTCCACAGTTGCCAGCTCTCTTAGGATAAAACTCATCTCCCTGCAATATAATAAAGAATTCAGAAACTTCAGGTTTCTCCATAACAATAAGACTGCTTCTTAATGTTGCTATACTACATCAGCTATGCCTTCTTTCTGCATCAGTGGAGAGACCCTTAAATCTAGTCTAAGGAGGTACCCAATCAGTTATTTTGAATTCTGTATTGTATATGTGTATATATTACTGTAGATTTCCAGCACTTTAAAGTATTTGTGCAATCTATTGCTAAAACATTTGGCAAGTTATCAAAACATGAGGTGAATACTAATGATGTTGATCTGACTCTTTCTTGGGTGCATAGGGGTTTAACACTGCTCTTCAGAATTTCATAGAGTACCAGAAACACACACTAATTGAGCTTTATATTCAGTAAGATTTAAAACGAAGAGCATTTTATTAATCTAGCAGAATAACAAAACAAAATGAATAAATAATGATCAGATTTTTGGGTGCTGAAACATATTACTCAAAGCTTAATAACTAAAAGCTATTAGAGTTTCTTAATGCTTATTTCAGGAGTTATTTCACAACCTGGGTTGCAGGAAACAAATGTGTAGATTTTGTGCAGAAAATGTCACAAACTGTAGTTGACTTGGAAGTCCCCATTGGCTGCAGTATGAGCTTTACATTATGTGATGGAAAAATCTGAATCAGATTTTAACTGTATCCATAGAAAAACATAGTCCAGATATGTCCACAGAAGTTTGACAGTGGTGCAGCTCTCTAGGTATACCTATGTGGAAGAACGCCATATTGTTCAGAGGTACCTGGGCCACTTCCAAACACTCTCCTTCTGGAACTGGAAATTGTAAAACCATGGGATCATGCTTGAGTTAATTAGTTCTGCTGAGAAGCTCTATATGTTACCTACTGGAGAAGCAGTATAGCATTTCAGCACACTGCATCCAAGTCCCAAGGAGTACTGCTGTATGGGGCTGTGGTATTGTATTCAGCCACACAGATACAACTTAAGACTTGATTACTGTCAGTTTTCCTTTTCTTCCAGTCATAGCTGATTCTTGAAACACCGTTCCAACCTTCTCATCCCTGTTTCTTTTCTAAGAGCATGTCTACATTGGAGGCAGAGACTTCACATCCTTCTTTACTTTCCTGTGGCAAGGGACATGTCAGTAGCAGGAAGAGAATAAGGAACAACATAGTATTTGGCAGTGTAGTGAACATGATTTATACAGCAAAGCCCATAGTTATTTATTGCAGATCTACAATGAATTATAGAACCGTCTTCATTACAAACTAATTCAGTCACTATTAGTATTATTTGGACATTTCTAAAACAACAGCATCACGAAGTAAAGGTATTATCAATGTATGCTATTTTTAGCACTTCAGAACAAACACTTCCCATATATTTTTCAGTATTTTCGTAATTTCATACTGGAGAGAAACAAAGGAATACATCTGATGAAAGCAGCTCAGTAATTTCAGTAAAGGTTGCCTCATTTTTACCCCAAGCCAGATCAGCCACTGTGCCCTAGTTTCACACTCTTGACTCCGTCTCCTGCCCAGAGCTATTTCCCCTGAAGGGAGTAAGGGATGGACAGAATCTGCCAGAAACCTGAGGGCAGTTTCTCTTTCTTTTGTAACGTCTGAGTAGTTCAGAGAAAATCTGCTGCACAGACCAGAAGCAAATGTTTTTTGGTATGTGATATAGTTGGTTGACTCTAGCAGATTAATAGCTCAAGCTATGCATAGCGGTCACAGTTCAGGTACCAAACTGAAATATGACTTAACTCAAATCTTTCCTTGAAAAATAAATGCTGTTTTGTGATAGCCTTATGAAGTCTTTTTAAGTAAATATATATTTTATAATTTTAAAAGTCTAATTCCAGTGCTTAGTTTCTTTTATAGTAAGAAAGTTGTTTGGGTTTTGTTTTGTTTTGTTTTTTTTAATATCTAAACTAAATCTTTTAATCTGGAAATTAAGCTGATTATGTCTGTCCTCAGAGGTTATAGTGAAAAAGATACATCATTGCCCTATTTATTTTTTTTTTCCATATGAACAAACAAGTTATTTGGAACCAGTAAATATTGACTTGTGTTTCATTGTATGCTAAACATTTTATTAAACATTAATTGAAATAGAAGAACAACAGAAAAAAGCTAAATCACCAACAGGCAGCTAAATCAAGCCATATATAGTTGAAAATTCCTATTAAGTCCCCTGCAGCACTTTTTGTTTGGGCAGTTTTTTCCCCCAAAAAGGAAATTATTCTAGTTCCTTCATTCTTTATTCTTAAATCATGTTCTCCTATTCTCTTATTATCACTGTTAGTCTTTGTAATTTTTCCATTTAAACCACAGGCCCTAAATAAGATTATATCCTGTCTTACATATTACAAACCTCTTAATATGTCCCCCAATAAGTTTTGACTTTTCTAAATGAAAGAATTCAACCATATTTTTTTTCAGTTTATGAACTATTACAGTCCCAAACCTCCCAGAATCTTCCCTTCAGCTCTGTTGGTTACTTCTTTTCTTACTTTTTGTATACATGCCTTGTATTTCTCCTTTTAATTACAGTTTGCTCTAGTATTTAGCATGTTTTATTTCTAAACTTCCTCTGCAAAGTACTTGCAAATACTCATATTTTGGTGTTGCCCATAAATTTAAAAATTGCTCATTGTTATTTCTTCACAGGTCTGGTGTCTGCTACATCTCAGCTGTACTTCAAGTGTACTTTATTATGTCATTATTTAGGCTCTGTAAAATCACTGTCTTGGAGATTTGGTTCAAGTCAAAACTACAGTATAATAAAGTCTAGAACTAATCATTACAGCACTTTCAATAAGTTCTAAATATGAAATAAAGTGGAAAAAAAAGGCAATATATTAAAATTATTTTTTTTCTTTGTCTGACAGGGTAACTGTGTTCCAAGGTAAGAGGGATTCATAAGTGTCATATATGCTTAATACAATCAAGCTTTAGAGCTACTTCCACTTAAAATTCTTATAGGATACGCTATTCAAATAAAAGCTACTAAATGAGATCCCCAAAGTCTATATTCACAACTTGCTGAAAAATGTTAAAAACTATAGTTTTTATTTACATCTTTCATTGTACCACCCAATATATTGATGAAAATATTGATCAGTGTTTGACTGAAGATAGGCCTTAAAAGCATTAGGCTTTTTTTAAACTGGAACTCTTACTCTGGGAACTGCTGTTCTCCTAAAATCCCAGTTACATATTATACTACTGAAGCATATACAAACAATTCTACATACAGACTAGACTAGACTAGACTAGACTAGACTAGAATAGAACCGAACAGAATGTTTTCAGTTGGAAGGGACCTACGATGATCATCTAGTCCAACGGCCCAATCACTTCAGGGCTGACCAAATGTTAAAGCAGATTTTTAAGCGCACTGTCCAAAATGCCTCTTAAACACTGAGAGGCTTGGGGCATTGACGACCTCTCCAGCAACCTTGTTCCAGTGTTTGACCACCCTCTCAGTAAATAAATGTTTCCTAATGTCACAGAATCAGAGAATGGCAAGGGTTGGAAGGGACCTCGGGAGATCATCTAGTCCAACCCCCCTGCTAAAGCAGGTTCACCTACAGCATGTTACACAGGACTTTGTCCAGGCGGGCTTTGAATATCTCCAGAGAAGGAGACTCCCCAGCCTCCCTGGGCAGCCTGTTCCAGTGCTCCATCACCCTCAAGGTAAAGAACTTCTTCCTCATATTCAAATGAAACCTCTTATGCTTCAGTTTGTGCCCATTGCCCCTTGTCCTGTCACTGGGCACCACTGAGAAGAGTCTGGCTCCGTCCTTGTGACATCCACCCTTAAGATATTTGTATGTGCTGATAAGGCCCCCTCTCAGTCTTCTCTTCTCCAGGCTGAACAAGCCCAGCTCTCTCAGCCTTTCCTCATAGGGGAGATGCTCCAGTCCCTTTATCATCCTAGTTGATCTCCTCTGAATTCTTTCTAGGAGTTCCTCATCTTTCTTGAACCGGGGAGCCCAGAGCTGGACACAGTACTCCAGGTGGGGTCTCTCCAGGACAGAGTAGAGGGGGAGGATAACCTCCCTTGCCCTGCAGGCCACACTCCTCTTAATGCACCCCAGGATGCCATTGGCCTTCTTGGCAACAAGGGCACACTGCTGGCTCATGGTCAGCTTGTCGTCCACCAGGACTCCCAGGTCCCTCTCGGCAGAGCTGCTTTCCAGCAGGTCATCCCCCAGCCTGTACTGGTGCATGGGGTTCAACCTCCCCAGGTGCAGCACTTGACACTTGCCCTTGTTGAACTGTTAAGTCAGAACCTCCCCTGATGCAGCTTTGAAGCCTTTCCAGGAATGGTAAACTCCAGGAAGAAAAATGAAAGTCAACTGTACTTTACCTCGCGATCTAAGAAATCTCAGTTCTACTCTGTACCAGTTTATTCTACCCTGTTATTATCCTAGGAAAATTTCTTGATAAGTTGTTTTGGGGTTTTTTTTCCCTCCCCAGAGGTAAGGTCTGAGGCAAACAACTGCAGAAATTAAATGGATAAAGTTCGGGCAAAATAATTTTCAGCTACTTGAAAGTTTGTAATAAATGTGAAATCTTAAATGAGGAGGACTCAGAAAATGTGCTTAACTATCCATATAAAATCCTGGCTTAGAGGAAAAAATGCATTTTTCTCAAAAGAGATCTCTCAGACTGGAGAAGTAGAGTCTGAGGATATTAGCTTATTCTTAATTGTGTCTGCTATGCAGTACCTTAGAAAAGCTGATGCAGTGGTATCAGAGCAATAAAATTTTATATATTATGACAGACTGAACAACCAGTAGGATGCTCAGCAAAATATTGTAGAACCAATTTTGCTTTTAGACTATTACATAAGCTATAAAAATTGCTTTTTAAAAAGCATAATTCTGTCCATGTCTGCTTTCTGTTGTGAAACAATATTTTCTACACGTTGATCCTATGCTGCTCACACCTCATCTGATAAAATGAGACAACACAGGATGCTCACCGAAGTGCACCATTGATTCCATATATTTGCTTCCACAAAATGTCGTGGCCACAGGTACTTACAGTAGACTGGTCTAAATCTGTATGTGCACTCACAGAAATATAATTTATATCAGATAATTTATTGAAACCATTAATTCTGAAAGGGCTTGTTTCAGGTTATTGAACAGATCTGCATGCCATCATATTACTTTGTATATATATAGTGGGTCCCTGTTATGCCTTCTGAAATTATAACAAACCATCTAAATAGCTTAACTTGCCTCACTTTTTGGTAACAAAACTATTAAAACCTTTGGAAGAAGGCGATTTGCTGTGGATTTTCCTTTGTGTGAAAACAGGAACCAAAATATATTTCATTGGAAAAAATTGAGGTAATACTTCTTGATCTCTCTGAGTAGGATTCCAGTGAATTCATAAAATTAGTTTCTTACTATTTCCAAAAGGTTATGGAAGAAACCGAGTGAATAAGCTTTCCTGATCAAAGTCATAGGACAGCAGTGTTCAAATATTACTGCATATTCACCATCAACAAGAAGAAGAAATGCAATTATATGCTAGTGAGCACATGCAGAAAATCCCCAGTCCCTGAAATGAACCAATTAATGAAATGAAACTATACATTATAACATGAAGCATTATAGTCTAGTGTATAGACTTTGTAGTAACATAATGTTTTTCAGAATTCATGTGCATCTTTGTTGTATGATCTGGGGTTACCTGGGAAGATACTTTGTCTGGTAGTAGTAGTAGCTTTAAATCCATAAAATTTAGGAAACTCATACCCTTTTTCTTTTCCTTTGCTGTCATCATGTAAGAGATGTTACTTCTGCAACAGAAGTAACAATTGGAGACTTGTTTTAACATGTTGAAAATTGAAAATGTTCTAGCAGAGCTAATTTCTTCTACAGAAGAGCAAAGAGAGACCATAAACTTTTTTTGCAGTAAATTCATCTTTGCTCTTTTTGTTTTATCATCAAGATGCCTTTGTTGTACAGTTCTTGGCATCTTTTCTGTCATGAATAACCCTACACTCATTTCTATCCTATTTAATTATCCACTCTGGCTTAAAACATAATCAGCATTAAACCAGCTGTGCAACCTTGAAAGAACACCATTTCAATAATACATTGATAAAAAAAGAGCAGGCAGACTATTAATTTTAATAGGAGCACTCTCTTCTGACTACAGCCTGGACATCGTTTCTGAAGCTGTATCCGTTTATCGCCAAGCAGTAGCATCCCTGGTGCACTCATTATAGCAATAGATTCCATTCATAGCCTGACACTGTGACTAGCTAGACGGCCATCCTGGGCCAATAAGGTCACCTTTGAGGTGTTGGCTTCCCTGCTAATACAGTGGAATGACTCGTGGAAATACTGATCAGTAATAGAAGGAAACGTATGTGGTAAATAACGAAGAAGCTTAATATAATTTCAAAATGTTTTGTCAACTAAAAATCTGCAATGAGAAAATTATAATTTAATGTTGTAAAAGGCTTAATGACTCCATCCAGTCAGTTATGAGTTCTGGCCAGAAACATTAATTGCTAAAGAAATTAATAACAACATATATACTCTGATCCCCAAAGCTGCCAGGATATAAAGCAGAAGTCTTAAATGAAATACCTGGATGCGGACTTGAATCCTTCTATGACACTTTAAAAGACTGTCTATTGGTGCTGTTATTCAGCAGCCCAAAGCCATCCGAGTGAAGTTGCACTAAGAATAAGCAAAGTTTTCAAAGATTATAACATTTCCCCATTTGGTGTATTTGTTGCACACTAACACAGGTCATTCAGGTGGAAACTTTACTGATCTCACATAAATATTAGGGATGATGGCCTTTAATTCTGAATTATCTGCAGCTATAAATTATAGAGCATGCACATACTCACTTCTTATTATTAGTGTATTATATAAACATTTAGTACAATTTATAGAGGTCAATGCAGCCATGAAGTGCACTAACTCCTATGTGTCAATATGTTTGTTAATATAGAGCCAAATGTATATAAATTAGCACAGATGGCAGAAATATTAATGAATTTAATGTTAAAATAATATAGCAACTACTTACAACAGCTCATAATATCTTTCTCAGGGAGATGTTTTCAAGCAATTTAGTTGGTTTTGATACATATTTTTCATCAATTTGTTTATAAGCTCTGTGGTTAAATCCCATAGCATGCTTTGAAAATAAGCTTGAAAATAATGCTTCTGTTACAGACAGAACATAACATGGAGAATAGGGAAACTTTAAATTAGATGGGAATAGAAAATTTATTTTGTCATTTTTGTTAAAATCTACTCATAAACACCCATTTCTGATGAAAAAAATGAGGAGAAGCTTTACTGGTGCTACAAAAATTTTTGTAATTTTAGGCATATGTTAAAGGCTGTCTATTTACAGCTTAGATAAAAAAGACTTGATCCTCCCTCAGAGGTAACTAAGTAAAATACTCTGACCCTTAAAAGTCTGCTGTAAACTGCTGTCTAAATAAGCAGCACTTTCTCACTCTGAACTTCTTAGAGACCTTGAATTCTGGTTGTATGTGTAGCCAGAGCAGCTACAGAAAAAAAGCTCTCAATGCTCTGACAAAAACTGAGAGGAATCTATAAAATAAGTGGTTTTGAATACGTTAAGGAGCTTGATGTTGTAAGTGTTCTCTGAATGTGCAGAATGCGATAGTGAACACCTTTTTATAAAACCCGCAAACATTAAATAGACACTTTTTCCATCTACTTTGGCACAACTGCCTTTTCCTGGTTGTTTTCCCACTTCATAGACAAGATTACTCTTCCTAAGGCTGTGTAATTGACCTTATAGATGGCTCAAATGTAATTCTGATCCTTAAATCATTTTGGAATAGCTTATTTTCAAATCACTGGAGGTACTGTCGGTCTCAGCTAGGTGGGCATAGAAATGCACTGATTTCTTATGACTAGTTTTGATGTGATCTGTTTCTGAACTGTAATGAAATGGCTGATAACATAAACAATGTCCTCGGGCAGAAAACTGTAAGCAAGTAGAGTAGTTTTGTCCCTAGCCAAACACGAATACATATTTCCTGATGGCCTATACCTTATTATGTTTCTATCACAGTAGATTGCTACATTACAGGAAATGTGACAACAAAATACATAAAATTCATTCTTCTGGGCATACTTTTAGAATGAAGTTCTCCACAGTGTCTCTTTATTTTTCTGAGATACCTCTATCCAACAAATTGTAGAGTTCAACTGAAAGGTGTCAACTGATACCTTTCTTGTTTTCACTTGTAGTTATTGCTAGCCGGAGTACTTGTGGATCTCAACCTTCATTCTTTTGTGCTAGACTTATCACAAAATATTTTATATGAAAAAAAGTTACATCAATTTGAACAGGCCCAAGTTTTTTATTCTATCCCCAAGTGAGACAAGAAAGTTTTCCCATTTCAGAAAACTAGCTAAAACTGTTGCTAGGGGGAATAAAAAGAATTGCTGAGAAAGTGAAGAAAACCAACAATCCTCAACTGTTGTTCAGCATACTCTGCACTCTCACCCCAACTCATTCCCACTGAATGTTTGGTATTACTGGAGCTTTACGTTCTGTAGTGTGAATCAGACTCTGAGCTGGACCGAAATGGTATGGTTCTGTTGACTTCTCTTAAGATACAGTAATTTATGTTAACTTAAGATTTGGCCTTATTATCATTTGACAGTATTCCATTTTTAAATGCTGAACATACATTTTGAGCTTCATATTATGATATGGCATGTGTTTTGGTGGATATCTGCATATCTGCTATCAAGTGTCTTGCGTGGCTAGAGACAGTTCACTTTGCTGTACATCTGACTAGACTCCCAAATCATGCTGATGGCTATAACAGCATTACTGGTTGCTGGGTTTTCTTAAAGCCTAATGGAAACTCATATTTCAAAGTTGTGCTCACAGTTATATTCTTTTTCTACTTCCTTTTCTTGTAAAGAAAAAGAATAGGGTGTAGGCAAAGAAAGAATTCTAGTGAAAAATGTTATGCACCACGTTGGGCACCGCCTTCGACAGCCAAGTTTACAATATTTTATGTGCTTTTAATAAATATAATTGGTTACTTTATTTCATTCCAATTGTAAAGTGTTCTTTCTAAACTACATTTAAGTTGCTGAAAATTATTTGGTTTTCAAATTGCAGTTGTTGTGGTTTAAGCCAGCAGGCAGCTAAACACCACACAGCCATTCACTCTCTCTCCCCCTGCCCCAGTGAGATGGGGGAGACAATTGGGGGGAAAAAAAAAAGTTAAATTTGTGTGTTGAGATAAAGACAGTTTAACCGGACAGAAAAGGAAGGGATGATAATAATAATAATAATAATAATAATAATAATAATAATAATAATAATAATAATAATATATAATAATAATACAATATACAAAACAAGTGAGGCACAATGCAATTGCTCACTGCCCTCCGACTGATGCCCAGCAGTGAACACTGCTCCCCAGCCAACTTCCCCCAGTTTATAACTGAGCATGACTTCATATGGTCTGGAACAGCCCTTTGGCCAGCTGGGGTCAGCTGTCCTGGCTGTGTCTGCTCCCAGCTTCTACACCTAGCAGAGCATGGGAAGCTGAAAAGTCCTTGACTGGTGTAAGCACTACTCAGCAACAACTAAAACATCAGGGTGTTATCAACATTCTTCTGGTAGTAAATCCAAACCACAGCACTATGCCAGCTACTAGGAAGAAAATTAACTCTACCCCAGCCAAAACCAGGATAGCAGTAAAATAGATTGTGCATGCAGATGCCTGAACAGCAGCATTGCAGAAATATAACAGTTTAACGCCAAAGTATCCTTAACATCTACATTACAAAATATCAAAATATAAATTCAGAGGTTGTTTGGGTTGATAAAATGTTTTCCTCTTTTTGGATGCACTTAATTATTGCTGGGCTTTTCCCAGCCATGGAAGTGCCTGCTTTGTTTTTGTGTCTCGAAAATAAAATGGGAACTAAGTAAAGATAAAAACTGCAGGGCACTATTAAAAATAAATGCTGAAAAAATGTGAAATGTTGATTAAAGATCAAAAGAATTATCTAGGAACAGTGCAATCATTTCTAAACCTCATCCATTAAAAAAAAAAAAAAAAAAACCAAGTAAAGAAGATTCTAAGCTTCAGTTGGGTTTACTTACATAATTTTAATATACACAGACAATAAAAAGGAAGGAGATTTTAATGTTTCCAACAGAAGTTTTGACTTCCCACATTAGACTTATTCTAAGGAAAAGATGGTGGTTCTAATTAATTTTGCTCTCTCAAAATTAGAAGGTAACCAAATTTAGTTCATAAAAAGGTGAATACAGATGTAAAAGAGGCATGAATGATATTTAGGGTATATAACAACATTGGTTTCAGCACTGAAAGTGCCAACCAAAGCAGTAATATCATTCAAATACCAGGTATTGTCACAAAGGGAAAATTACTGGACTAAAAAGCAGCATGGACAAGAATATCCTGAGGAACACTGGGATAAAATGCTTGACTTTATAGAGACTGAGAGGGAAATAATCCAATTATTTTTATTTATTTTCATCCTAATATTTTTGAGCAGATAAGAACGCATTTCAAAGCGGGAAACCACTCTAAACATACATTTTGATAATTGTAAACTTTATGCTTATGCGATGAGAAATTGTTAATTCACTGTTCATCAAAAGTTGCTTAGTAATTCTAACTCTTAGTAAGAATCCCATTTACTACATGCTCTATATGGATTTCATCTTTTCATGGGATATGGATAAAGTAATTCAAGTCATTGATTGTTCCTATACAGCACTGAAGTAAAATATTTTTGAAAGCTGATCCTAAATTTTAAATTGTACTGCAATTTGGATTCTGCTTTTACGTCTCTAGCAAAGATCAAAAATTGTGAGATCTGCAATCTTTCTAACCAGAGATGATTTCATACAGTTTTAAAGCAAAAGCTCAGTAAGATCTTGCAACTATTAAACCACTGTTTGGCACTAAATAAAAAGCTCTAACATGAGCTAATTATTTCAATCCATAATTGGAGAAGATTCTATCAAGTTTTCTTTTGTCACCCATTTACTTTTGCCAAATATCATATCCTTTCATGTTGGTATTTTTCAGGAATAATGTCTCCAGTTTGGTCAAAGAATTACTTTGTCCAAACTACTCTATTAATTAATGAATTAATAAACTCCAATACATCCCTTGCCTTATTTCATGCTGAAGCCAGAAGAAAGTATTGCTATTATTAGTAGCAGCATTAATTTCTATTTTAATCTGTAATAACTGCTTTTTTTCTTAGTTCAAATAAGATTTATTGTTCATCTACATTAGTAGTTGACAGTACCATTTATTAGGAATTATTCACTAAAAGAGATTAATACTTACTGTCCAAAAAAATTCCTAGTATAAAATGACGTAGTGTTTCACAACCATTGAATGCCAAGACAAGCAAGACTAGTGAACAAGAGAGAATGAAATGCTGATAAAACTTCATGAGAGGTAGAAATCCCTTAGAATTCTTATTGTTGCAGTTATGTAGATTTATGATAAATTTTCCTGAATGAATCATGGCATGGATGCACTGGAATACTTTAGGCAGTCAACAGTGTTTCCTCCTTAGCAACCCCCCACAATTCTACAAAGGGTAACATTACATCAGGTTGGAGGAAAACTTGTTGCTGACAATTAATGAGTGCTTAATAATAGTACTTAAGAGATTTAGCTATGCACATGTGTCTTACCAACAAAAGAAAATAAGTCAGTCTGTGTCGATCATGCGTGCTCTCTTCTGGTAGGCAACAGGCACTTGCTACTGAAAGTAGTAAATCTATGCCTGTATACAAGGTCCAGTGGCTGAATTTCCCTTCCTTTTTAAAAATGAACACTCCACCAGGCAAATCAATTGAAGTATCACTTAAATGTTTTACACCACTCTTCCATCAAAACGGAATTTTCAAAGCATCACAGGGGCATGTTTGACCAGCTGCAAGAGACCTATACTACTGCAAAGATCCTGGCTGAAATTCTGGTCCTTCTGAAATCAGTGAGAGTTTTGCCACTGATTCCAGTGTGGCTATTATTTCAGCATAGTCCAGGATGTCAGGCTTCATAAAAATGCAAATTAGAACAGCAAAGTTATAAAAACAGACTTTGTAAAAGATATGGTAAGTCACCCTTAACTACCTGTAATGCACTGAACGTGACACTGTAATGATAGCACTTTGCTATCTGTTCTGCATTGTGACAATCATGGACAAGGAAAAAGCTAAATATTCAGTGCACTTACCATCAGAAACAGGGGCTTTATCATGTATTTGATTTTCCCTCATGTCATGCCATTCTTATTCCTGCATTTTTGTAGCCAGTACCATGTTTTTAATTGCAAAGTGAAATAGATAGTGCCGTACTTTTAAATTAGGACTTTGTACATTTAAGAGGTGTCACAGGTATTATCAGGATAATTCCTGTGTATATTAGCTATTTTGTTTAGGTGAACAAAAAGGCCATTTGAAATTCACTTCTAATGAGCCATGTGTTAATGTCAGGGTCTCTGCTGTCCACTCAAATGCCATAGAACACATCTGACTTTATAATGAGCCAAACAGTTGTCTCTTCATAATCTCAGTTAGCCTTCTGTTAGGTATCTGTTTCCAAATTTTACACTATAGTGGAGGTTGTGTGCTTTCATGGCTAAAATCCAGTTGAAGATGTACTTGTTCTAAAATCTCTCGCATTTTGTCAAAATTATTGGCAAGCAGTTGCCTTCATATCCTTTGCAGTGAAAACGTTTGACCTTACAGAGTCCAAATGGCTTATTGCCTAGTTTTGATCTACTTTGTACACTAATGGGGAAGAGATCAAAACCAGATGACAGACATCAAGGCAAACGGCCAGTGGCAGAATGGTTGGCCTGTAGGCAGAAAACCGAAATAAACCTGCCAAGTATTATTTATCTCAAGGGAAAACTACCTCAAGCTGACCGCTTTTATGATTAACTCCTAAATGGTTACTGAGAACCACCAACAAAATTTATTTTGAAATTTGACAGCTTTAACCTTTTTTCCTCTTCTAAAATGGATTTTCTTGCATTGGTTTTAGAAAGAAAGGCAGAAGAACCATGGTTTGATAGCTGCACATAAAGGCCGACGGATCTTGAGGAAATACAAATATTGCTGTATGAAGGACATGGTAATAAAAAAAAAGTAACTTTCCCATATTTTTCTTAGAGCAAGGACAGTGTTAAACAATTTCAGTTTCATGTCACTTTAATCAAGTTGGTTGGTAGTGTGCCTGCTGGATTATTCTCTTTAATATAACCGCAAGCAAAAGGACTTAACTACAGACACAGCAAAAGGAAATGCATTAAACCCCAAACTTAACAAAGCTTCTTTTTGTTAATGAAAATAATTTATATTAGACTATGTTTCTGCTTTATGATTGTTTATCACTTCTACGGGCAAACAAATTTTATACTCAGAATAGCAAATAATAGAAGGGCTATACAAAATTAATAGTTTAGTAAACAAACATTATTGTCATGATTAAAAGTCACAGTTCGGTCTCCATAAATTACACTTTTTCTTTAAGTATGATAGCTCGTATTTCTTCAGTTTTAAATGTCCCTTAAACATGTTCAAATGTAGATGATAAAGACTAGAGCACAGCAGAGTGCAGTAAAAGAAACTTCAACAAACCATTACTGCATTGTCTTGTTCTCTCACTAACAGAAACAAGGAGTAAACCAGCACACAAACCAAAACCACATACACACACACACACACATAAAAAAGGATGAATCAGACATTTTGGTGGGATAAAACCAAATGTCCTAACTATTTTTTCTAACTTTTTGTCCACATTTACGTATACAAATCTACAATCACATATTAACTAATTATAATGCATCACCACAGGCAAATCTGTAGCTGGCAGTCATCAAAATCCTTGGGCCATTTAGGGATTCTGCAGGGTACAGGTGAAGAGAAGTATTTCACATGGATCCAGAGACCTCAGCCTCTACCCCAGAGTTCAAGGGCCATGAGTCTTTAAAATGCTGTCCCTAATCAGAAACCGCCATTCCCAAAACTGCTTTTAGAACTCCTTTTCCGTGAAGACTGACCCTTGGCGATCCAGCTGTTTTACTGACTGAAACAAAACCTAATTATCAGCAGACATTACACCTGATATCAACACTTGTTAACTTGTAGACTCTGTAAAAGCAGCTTGCAGAGGTGAAATGGTGTGGAAACCGTCATCTTTACAACGAGCTTTTGGTATCCGATCCTCTGCACAAGCACTATTGGAGGTTCTGATACTCCACAGTTTTAATTTTGTTTAAAATATTGCTATGGGATTTCACAATAATCTCCTGCATAAACTACTGATAATTTTGGTTCCATACTATCCTCAAAGTATGATAATGTTGTGATGGAAATGCTTTGTACAACAGATAAATTGTTAAGTGGCAAAAGAAGATTATCACAATAAAAAATACAATAAGTATTAACACTTTCCTTCTCCATTTCTGTTGGCATATTTTACGTTTTAGCTATCAAGGTGACAAAATATGAAACATTGTTCTCTTTATATCCACAAAGGAGAAACTTGTTCTATTTCTAACAACTTTGTGTCTATTAGATGATTCTCAGTCTCCTTCTTCCATACTTCCTTTCCTTTTCAGTACATTTGGAAACAATAAAATATGTAGTTTAGGAATATCTGAGCTTTTCCTGAATGAAGATAGTGGTACAGTAGTCACAGTGAAGTGGTACACCAACATTGCTAGCTTAAATTGAGACTTTCATCAAAACCGCACAGAATTAATTCAGGTATTCTTTGGTATTTATTCAGGTATTTTACGGCTCTTCACTGTGCCACATAGACCAGCTTTTCAAGAAAGGTTGTAAGTCTATTCAAAGATCTACTGAGAAAACAGTAACTAAACTAAGATAAAATTCTGGGAGGAAAAGTGACTTGCGTGAATTCCTCTGATGTACTTCTCCTGACCTTAGCTTTAGTGTGGTGCTGAAGGGGGAAATGTTACACTTACCAATTACAGGATGCACAGACCATTTGGCCAGAAAACATGGACCACAAAACATCCCATTCACTGTTTAGATGGTAAACAGACATGGCTAGGACTGGATTTGTTTCTCATATAAAACTTTAACAAAGATGTATAGTTTGGCTTGATTAAAACAATCATGACAAGTTGGTCAGAAATAAGTATCACTTCCTTAAACAAATTTTCAGAACTTTTCATTCTGACACCTTTAAACAAAAAATTTCTATTTTTAAATATTACTTTGAAAATTGCTACATATTTACTTATGAACAATTGAAAACACTAAAAAAAATTATTCTGGCATCCATAGGGCTATCTTTTGTTGTATTTTATTTATTTATATATTATAAAACTTTATAAAATAGAAAGTTATATGCACATTTTTAATCCAAACTTAGCATTAGCCCACTTGGTACATTATGCTGTTCCATCCTCTAGATTGTGTAAAGAGAGTTAGTTATTGGCTCACATTGGGTTCCTGATTATATCTGATCCCACAGACAATAAAATACTTACCAGTGATATTCTGGAATACAGTAGCTGTCTCCCCTGCTGTCTGTAATTGAGACAGCTTTGACTCCTGTGTCCAGCATATGACATGTTACAGCTTTCCATGAAAGAAGTGCAAGCATATCCCTTTTTCAAGGTGACCTTAATTTTGCTTTGCGAATGACAAAATAATTATAAAAAGAAGTAAAATCTCTGTGGATAAGTAGCATCCGCTTCTAAGAAACTTCATTATAACCTACCAAATGGCAGCTGTTCCTGTGGCATGTGTAAAGAATGTCTCACTGTTTAAACTTGCAACATAGAGAAAACAAATCCAAGCAGATATGCACTCCATAGGAAAAAAAAAGTTAATAGGCAGCAAGCTTCTACAAAGGAAAGTTCATGGACATATTTTATTTCTGCCTCAAAGTTAATGTTTATCTGAATACATTCTGCTCTTACTGTCTTTTTAACAATGTCTTTCAAGGCACCAGTTATACTGATTCTACTGATAGGTAATGATGAGAAAATAAAAGTAGGCCGTAGGTTTAAAACTTGAACAATTAATCAAAAATATAAAATATTCTATTTAGGTTTGTGAAGTATATTGGATTTATATTGCATTTTCTATCAAAATCACATTGTTTTCCTCTTTAAAAGAAAGAACATTTATGGGTGGGTAAGGATTTAATTTTATTTAATTAAAATAAAGCATCCTGCTTCTGTCCAAGTATTTTTTAACACAAATTTAAATAAGAAAAAAAGTTTCATCTAAATGGAAAACATATGTTCAGTTCCAAAATTATCCTATTAAATATTTTGATCTTATAAAATATATATAAATTTATATAAAATGTACTGAGATTAACAGATTCCCAGTACCAGCACTTCCCAATGAAAGGCATTTCTTCAGAGGAACTGCTGATAAGTTCTATGCTTAGTGTTCACTTTTGCAGTAGTTTGCTTATGGTTGTAATTCTTAGGGTACTCTGAAGCAATTATGGTAATCTGCTTTAAATAATGCTGTAGGTATTTTTTCCTTGAAAAATGAACCTTCTTCAACTACCAAGATAATATTAATTTTATACACATATAATGTTGATTGTGTTACTACTGTTTTCTAATGTACATAGCTTTCCAAGTTGTTTTTTCATGGTGCGCATACAAATTTAGGTTCTTGGGTAACAGTCATGTCCATTTAGGAATTCTAAAGTACATGACTGACTTTTTTACAATTGCAGACTACATTCTGCTGACAGGGGGTTTTTTTGTTTGTTTGTTTGTTTTCCCCAATCTTAAAAAAAATACTATTTTATGGAAAAAAGATATAATTTCCAGTTTATTGTTCTTATTTGGAAAAGAAATAAATTGGAAGTACGACATTTTTCTTGAGAAGAAATCCAATTTATTCATCATTCTAAAATTTCCAATGGAGTTAATTTGGAGTGAAGAAGCTGTGTTAACAACTGAAAAATTTATCCTCTTCCTTTAAAGTGGAATGAGATCTTGGGACTTGTCCCTGGAAAAGAGACATTGTTATGGGCTGCCGTGTGCAAAACAAGGAATTGCATTACAATCTGTTTTTTCATCTTGCTTCAGTACTGTATATAAACAAAGCATGTATACATTGACCTGTGTTGCCAGCAGTTCAAGGGAGGTGATTGTTCCTCTCTGCAGTGGCGAGACTGCATCTGGAGCACTGTGTCCAGTTCTGGGCTCCCCGGTACAAGAGACATATGGAGCTACTCTAGAGAGTCCAGTGAAGGGCCACAAGGATGATTAAGGGACTAGAGCATCTGTTGTATAAAGAGAAGGTGAGAGAGATGAGACTGTTCAGCATTGCAGAGAGAAGGCTCGGCGGGGGGGAAGGAGCAGGGGGATCTTATCAATGTATACAATGGGAGGGAATTAAGACACAGGAGCCAGACTCTTCTCAGCAATGCCCATTGACAGGGCAGGAGGAAACGAGCACAATTTAAAATACAGGAAATTCTGTCTGAACACAAGAAAACACATTTTTACTGTGAGTATTGTCAAATACTGGAACAGGTTACCCAAAGAGGTTGTGGAATCTCCATCTATGGAGATACATCTGGATCAGACGGATCAGATAGATCAGATCTGCATCTAGATATGGTCCTGGACAACCTGCTCTAGCTGATCCTGCTTGAACAGGAAAGTCAGATTGAATGATCTCAAGAGGTCCCTTCCAACCTCAACAATTCTGTGTTTTCCAGAATTCCCTCATTTCTTTTCCTGAGAGAAACAGATTAGAAAGGATTGCTTTCAAAAGAGAGGTATCACTGCTGTCAGAAGATACAACAACAGCATCAGTAACAGGAGAGGGTTTTGATTATTTATAAGGTATGTATGACATAAAGGATGGTGAAAAATGCATACAACTCCTTCTTCTTTACAGTGTGGGGAATTAGAATATAACTTATAGTACAAACCCTTAGAGTGTATATCTACAAATCTGAGGAAATTCAAGCACTGGAGACTGGAAACCGATTTTCTAAGCGTCTTAAAATTATCTTAATTTTTAAGAATCTTAAGGATATAAATCAATTTACAACACAGAAGGTCTATTCTTCTTGATTTTGCTAGGCTGGATTGTCCTTCATCATTTTAAAATGCCAGCTCAATGAGAAGCAAGATATACAGTAATAATAAATAAAGTTGCTCAGATTGAATGGTGATTTCAAGACAGAATCTCTGAATCTGGTTCATGAGGAAAGTAGAACAATGTGAAATCCAGCCTAGAATTTTGTTTCTAACTAGTTTTGAAATAAACTATGCTTTCAGTAATGCCCCTGTCACTGCACAGGCCTCAATAGTGTGTCACAGATGAAAGCACCTCAACGACCAGAATTCAGCCCACTGTATCAAAGTCCTACAACAGAAGGCTGTTGGATTGAGCAATACCATGACTGATTAAAGAAATCAGTAGAGTAAACTTTTAAAATACTAAAACATGGTGTGCTTAATTGGCATTGGCTTGGTTTTATTTATTTGTTTATTGTAAATATTATCCTACTTTTGAATGAGACTTTTTCCTGTTTGAG
The DNA here is from genome assembly GCF_000687185.1 of Egretta garzetta. Lineage (NCBI taxonomy): Eukaryota > Metazoa > Chordata > Aves > Pelecaniformes > Ardeidae > Egretta > Egretta garzetta. The sequence continues at coordinate 918,966 of NW_009259864.1, read as the reverse complement.
CCTTCAACAAGTGTCACCATTTCCTCTTAAACTTAGCACTGCTTCTTTGTTCATTTTTTCCCCCATATTTTCTGTTTCAGTGTCTTACATCAAGTTTCTAAATAAATAATTTTGCTGGAACATCTGTTATGCATTATCCAGAATACCAAAAAGAATCAAAATCTTAAAACCAAAATATTTTGAAAACATATTATAATCCCATATTTGTACCAAATCCATTGCCTCGCAATAGAACATTAAAAAGTATTCATTCTTCAATTTAATTCAAATTTTAGGAATGGATAGAAGTGTGTTGTCTTACTAAGTAATAGGAAAACATAAGCTACACAGTTTCTTCATAGCACCTTTCACAGATGTTTCTAGCATTTTTGCATTTCCCAAAACACTCATTTTGAGTTTTATGGTCTTTGATATTCTCCTGCTGTTGAAAGAAGAGATTTTTCCTCCAAATCTTTTGTGTTTGATGTGTAAGCATAATCTGAAGATACGCATTCCTCCCTTCTCAGTCATAAAAAGTTGACTGAATTATATGATACATTAAACTGAGGGGAAATGCCAAAATGTCAGAAAAGATTACAGATTTTTTTATGGACAAGCTGGATTCTGTGAAGAAGATACTCATGCCGTCAATTCAGTTAGACAGTACAGTTCTGGGTCCTTGAAATTTCTCCTGGCCAGCAAAAACGCATGTTTTTCTTTACATATCATTTTTAATTAGTGGATAATTGTCACTGACACGTGGATTTACTTTGATTCCAGGGTTAGGTAAGAGAAAATCCAAAGGGAACAATTGTAAGAACGTATTTTCCAGTGACTAGGTATATTCAACAGTCTGTATACAGAGAATTATGCACTGACAATTCCTGGTAGTTTGAACATACTGGTAAGAGATTTTTAAAGCAGTATTTTAATCAGTAAAAATAATACATAAAATGTCATTACTTTAAAAAGTATTATAAAATTTTGCATAATGTTGTTCAAGAAATGTTCCTAAAATATTTTCATTTTCTTCAACTGTTAGAAATCTGGTTTCCATATTTCTTATCCTCATTTCTAAGCAGTGGCATATTATAGTACATTATTGTAGTATAGTAGGCAAGACTTCTCTAATACAGAAAAAAAATCATATATAACCTAATGCTACTTAAATCAAAGCTTTCATGGAATTTCTTAGGAAATCTCATTGTAATGAAAAATGAAAATAATCAGATTTCTTATTCATCCTCATCAGTAGGGGAGATATCAAATTTCTGTGTAGCTGTAGACTCTCTATGAGAAGAATAGGCATTTATGAAAAGGGAAGTAGATGGTACTAAGCATGTTGTACAAACATGGACTTGTTTGACTATAACAAAACTGGGATACTCAGAAAAACAGCCAAAGGCCTGCCAGACATGAAAGCAAAAGTACATTTCTCTTCCCTAAGAATGGGGGTATGGTTCCTATCTTGATCAGGGTAAGAATTAAGCCGCAAAGAGAGTTGCACATGGCAGAGAGTTCTGAAGATTTAACTTCCTGTGTTATTCCCATTGGTTGGAGTAAAGGAGGAGAGAAACGTGGGAAAGCTTGGAGTAGGAATTGAGGCAGTAAGTGCTGCTATTGGAAAAGGTGGTCTCAGAAGTACATCCTGCTCCACTCTCAGCAACCAATCTGTCTTTCCCAAACTCTAACACAAGGTAACACAAGGTTTACTTTTTTCCATCTCTAGTAGGTTTGTGGTCTCTATGACTCTTTTTTTGTCTATATCTTCATCCCTCCTTGCTCAGTTCCTATGAAACTCTATAAAACATTTTAAAAGCAATTCAAATTTAACCTCATTCTCTCATACACTATACATGTCACTCCTTTGCAAGGTATGCAAAAGACAGAGGGCAAAAGACCAAGATGAAACTTTTAAGTAAAGGAATTTGGTAATGAGTAAAAGTCAGGTTGTGAACTGAGCTGAACAGCCTCGCTGGAAAGGTTAGAACATCTAAAAACTATACTTACAAAAAGTAGCCTATATTGTCTGGCCGCCATGTACTTCAGGGCTGCCTGCACAGACAGTATGTGGACACAACCTGGTCATCTTTAACCTAGTACAGTCAGCTGGTAATGTCTCTATAGCTAATTAAACGAAAACCTGTTTTCAAGAATACTTTTTGTCCTTTTCTTTTTTTGACTTGGTCATAGATGCCAACATAGATTCCAGAGCAGATGCCAAAAATGTGAGGCTTGAAGAGTATATCTAAGCTTAAAAATTGGAGGTTATTCTGTGGTATTTTGGTGTAAAAACAGGTAAAACAGAGGCTGCCACCAGGACAGTTATAGGTGTGTCATTTCTTAAATCACAGAATCACAGAATGGCAAGGGTTGGAAGGGACCTCGGGAGGTCATCTAGTCCAACCCCCCTGCTAAAGCAGGTTCACCTACAGCATGTTACACAGGACTTTGTCCAGGCGGGCTTTGAATATCTCCAGAGAAGGAGACTCCCCAGCCTCCCTGGGCAGCCTGTTCCAGTGCTCCATCACCCTCAAGGTAAAGAACTTCTTCCTCATATTCAAATGAAACCTCTTATGCTTCAGTTTGTGCCCATTGCCCCTTGTCCTGTCACTGGGCACCACTGAGAAGAGTCTGGCTCCGTCCTTGTGACATCCACCCTTAAGATATTTGTATGTGCTGATAAGGCCCCCTCTCAGTCTTCTCTTCTCCAGGCTGAACAAGCCCAGCGCTCTCAGCCTTTCCTCATAGGGGAGATGCTCCAGTCCCTTTATCATCCTAGTTGCTCTTCTCCGAATTCTTTCTAGGAATTCCTCATCTTTCTTGAACCGGGGAGCCCAGAACTGGACACAGTACTCCAGGTGGGGTCTCTCCAGGACAGAGTAGAGGGGGAGGATAACCTCCCTCGCCCTGCAGGCCACACTCTTCTTAATGCACCCCAGGATGCCATTGGCCTTCTTGGCAACAAGGGCACACTGCTGGCTCATGGTCAGCTTGTCGTCCACCAGGACTCCCAGGTCATCCCCCAGCCTGTACTGGTGCATGGGGTTCAACCTCCCCAGGTGCAGCACTTGACACTTGCCCTTATTGAATTTCATCAGGTTCCTCTCTGCCCAACTCTCCAGCCTGTCCAGGTCCCTCTGAATGGCAGCACAGCCTTCTGGTGTATCAGTCACTCCTACCAGTTTTGTGTCATCAGTGAACTTGCTGATGGTACACTCTGTCCCCTCGTCCAGGTCATTGATGAATAAATTGAACAAGACCAGGCTGAGTACTGAGCCCTGGGGAACTCCACTAGTTACCGGCCTCCAACTAGACTCTGCCCTGCTGATCAGAACCCTCTAAGCCAAATGATCCAGTAAAGACTGAGAGAACTAAGTGCATTTACCCCTGAATTATGATCTCTGAGAATGATTAGAGAATCTAAGTCTATTTCTTGCTCCTTTATTTCTGATAGTGAATGTCTTTGCGTCTTAATACTATCCATCTCCTTTGGGTTGGTGAAGGAATCTGGTGATCTCCAAGGCTGTGCTAGTATAGAAACAAGCTTGGAGAACTTCTTTTAGGGACAGTAAATAGATATTCTCCTGTTTCAAGGACTTAGACTTTGCTTTTAAAAAAAGCTGTCTCTAGAATGAGAAACCAGTAACACTAATAAGTCCTATCTGGAACTTGATGGTTTTTAAAAAGCAAAACTTACATTTTTTGCTTTGCACACTAATGGATGTAACAAAAGCACAGTACATTGAAATTTGTCTTTCAGACCTTGAATAATTTTTTGTGTTTATGGTTTCCTTTTGGTGTTAGCAATTGTTCTAAATTTATTCAAGTGTTATGCAGCCTTTTCTCTTTGAGACTTTTGTGTTTAAATTGTCCATTCTAAGACTGTTAGCTGCAACATATTAAATTATTCGCTCTCATAGTCCATCTTTTGTCTATGTTTTAATATTGCATCAATACTCCTATTTCTGAATTTAATTCCTGTACTTAAACACATGAGTAAATGTAAGCATCTGAAATGACATATTTAAAAAATGGAAATTACTGACATCGAGAGCTACACTTACTGAGCTAAACAAAGCATTAAAATATGTAATGTATTGTATATATTCAAGCACATTAAAAGACCCTCCATCTGCTGTATACATTTTATGCAATCGTATATTTGTTCTAGTTTCATTTGTGAATTCTTTTTATATTGTTATGAAGAAAATTTCTAATCAAAACTTGTGAATGTACTTCAGAGTTCTGGGCTTTTCATTTGTGTAGAGATATTGTTCATGTGGTATTTGTCTTAATTTCCAGATAAAATCTTGAATAAATCAAAAAAGCTTTAAAAATATCTATTGATGTGAATGTGACTCATATAACAATCAGAATACAGTGAGAAGACAACCCGATGTGAAAATATGACTGTACAGCAGGAAATTTGTGGTACAAACATACATTTGCATCTGGTAACTACTTTAAAAGGGCTTTGAGAAAATACTAGGCATGCCATTAAAATGTAGTAGGTGGGCCATTTATACCAGCACATTGTTTATTGTCATTAGAAATCCATTGCAAAAAATGTTTCCTTCTGATCACCCCAGTAAATGTTTGTGCTATTTATGTGGGCTCCAAAGAAAACTGGATTCCACTGCAGTATATTACTCCACAAAACTTAAATAAAGGTGATGACAACTAAACCTTTCCGAAAGCTCCTACCTCCCAGAATTCTATGCTAAGAACTTACTTCCTCTCCTTTGTCGAACATCTGTGTGACCTACTTTCTTACTATTAACTACATCTTATTCTGTTACTGGGGATTGGTAGTTATACAGCACAGGAACACTCTGCTCTATTTAAGACAAAAACCTACTGTTGAATTCAATGTCACAGCAGAGTTTTATAGCAGTGAGGAATTGCCTTGATAAATGGCCCTGACATTAGCGTTTTCATGACTCTACCTTCAATGTCATGGCATCACAGTGCAGAGTGCTAAAGTAAAGCCACTGCTACCTTCCAACAACATATTAAGTTGAAGCTTACTCTATCTCTGGATCCCATAGGCACAATAAATGGAGAAAATAACACATTTACAAACTGATAAAACCCAGCAAAGCTAATAAAATCAGACACTTTATAGCTTGGCTAATAGTGTCCTTTGAAGGGCATCAAATAACACATCATGTACTGCTCTGGGGGAAATCAAATTAGGTACAGCAATGCTCCCTCTGAACTATGCGTTTGAATAGGCGGGGGATACTAAAGCTAATCAACTCATAATGCTATTCATTTGTTCTAGCTCAAAAAATTAATACAAATATTTTCTATTTTCTGATTACGCAATCTATGCAGCCATAAAGAAAAAACATAGATTGCCTTTGTTCTCACGTTTGCAGTTTAAATAATACTTCAACTCCACTTTTCTTTTAATCTGCTACAGCTGGATTTTTCTGTGTGGTTCTTAAGTACCAAGCTGTCCTGGTTTTGGCTGGGACAGAGTTAATTTTCTTCCTAGTAGCTGGCATAGTGTTGTGATTTGGATTTAGTACTAGAAGAATATTGACAACACCCTGATGTTTTGGTTGTTGCTGAGCAGTGCTTACACCAGTCAAGGACTTTTCAGCTTCCTCTGCTCTGCCAGGTGCACAAGGAGCTGGGAGGGGGCACAGCCGGGACAGCTGACCCCAACTGGCCAAAGGGCTGTTCCAGACCGTATGATGTCATGCTCGGGGAAAGTTAGCTAGCAGAAAAGGGGGGATTGCAGCTTGGGATGGTTGGGCATCGGTCAGCAGGTGGTGAGCAATTGCATTGTGCATCACTTGTTTTGTATATTCTGTATATTATATTAGCATTATTATTATTGTTGTTATTCTTTTATTTTATTAAACTGTCTTTATCTCAACCCATGGGTTTTACTTTTTTTTTCCTATTGTCTCCCCCATCCCACTGCAGGAGTGGGGGATTGAGCAAGCGGCTGTGTGGCGTTCAGCTGCCTGCCGGGTTAAACCACAACACAAGCATCAGATCTAGTCTGTGTTGAGGCTACTAGTTCTAGCTCCCTTGATCTCTGACCACTTTCCTCATTTTAACAATATCTAGCCTGCAAGGAGTTCAAAACCAAACTTGTTAAGTGGTATAGAAATGTGGCACAGGGCGTCTTGAAAGGCAATAACACTTATTTGTGCTCTGATTCTATCAGATCTGACAAGATAATCAAGGTTAAGCCTGGATAGCAATAACAGAGGGAATTTCCAAGGACAAGCTAGTCTAAGAAAGAAAGGTAGTCCTCTCCATTTTTGTCATTATCTCAAAGATTATGAAGAGACCAGAGAGACTGCTTTTTTTTTTTTTTTTTAGTCACATGAGACTAAAAACTGAGACCCGGAGACCTGTTTGCTATCACTGTTAAAAAGGACCACAGTACATCAAATCTTTAAAACAGATTGCATGTGTTCTTGACCCAAGGAACACTTGCAATAGAAAGGCAGAGCAGGTATTTCCGTAGAGCACTGTAAATGATTTTTAAAAAGCAAAACCACAAATGGTGTTTGTGAATAGCATAACTGAAAATCATAACTGGTAGGTGGTACCTTACATGGTGAACCCATTGCCTTTTCTAGGATTCTGGTCTCATGTGTTGTTGCCATATTTGAGCGATGTCTGCAGATCTATCGCCATCTACAGTTTAATCTCATTTCATGGGAAATAGTGGTCACTCTTATGATTTCAGGAACAATTGCTAAATATTTCCGTATTAATCCATCACATATACAATAAAATACATTATAGTGACACTGAACAAATAACTATCTTGTTTTAGATATTAAGCTGCTTATAAGTAATTGGGTATTAATACTGTCAGGTAAAGTATAGTCCTAACTCCCAATTAGCTGTAGTGCAATTGCTGTTTGTTGTCATTTTGCAATTGCATTCCATCTTTGAAATTGCTGCATATCTCAGGTATGTGAAATAATCTTTATAGGAAATCTGATACATTTATAAGAAAGCTAATATATATAAAAATATATAAGCTGATAGGATCATAGGTCTTTGAAGAATGTGGAACCATACCCTATGCATGGTAGAAGGTTTCTCATGTAGTTTCCTGCAGTGCCAACCACAGAAGTTTTTGGCATTGGATAGAACACAGTATTGGCAGTTGTTGGTAGGTTGACTCAGTGATAAGTCAGATAAAATTTTACCATAACATTAAAAAAATGCTTTTAGTAGTTGTCAAGGGACTTACCTGAATTGTCATATTTCAATATGGCTGTGTTTTCATATTTCCTATGGATATATTTGAACATTTAAACAAACATTTCTTGACTAGTAGGAGCTCTTCTGAGAATCAAAACAGCCCTGTTGCAATGCTCTTTTTTTAATTAAAAAAAAAAGAAAATAAAAGAAAAAATGTGATAAACTGTTTCTTAATTGTGAGGTCTTTTCACCTTTTTTCACTTTTTGAACTATTATGAATTCTTCCTATATATGGGGCACTGGCACATCTATCATAAGTAAGCGGTTGGTTTTGTCACATGAATTAAATGGTTCTGGCATGTTTTTATGAGATCACAGCATGTCTTGTTTTACCAGAGAGATTGCTGCATGCTCTACGGTTGCATACTTTCTAGGTCAATGTAGTTCTTATACAGCTGATCAAGGACTGACTGACATGCCTTGGAAGATAAGAATAAGCATTTAAGGAAGTGTTATTTATTCCATCTAAGCATATGTCTGTTACAGTCTCTGTCATCCTAATTAAATGTTCATGTATGCTGTATTAATGACTGATATTGATATAATTTAATCAGTCATTCATATTCACAGTGGTTTATATGTCCTTTAAATAAGGACAGAAAATAGGTTTGTATGAAATAGAAGCTAAGAATTGGAATTTCTATTCTGTACTGAGACAATTGGCCATTTAAAAACTTTGTTAATTTGACTCTAAATTGACCCTGTGTCTTCAAAAATATCACGTACAATGAAGAGTCAGGAAAGCAAGACCTAATCTCAATTCTGCAAGGGAAACCTCTTAAGGAATAGGTTTATTAACCTAATAAATTAACATTATTATTGTCAACTTCCTTTTCCCAACCTGTGAAATTATGAGAATAGCCATGTTATCTCATAAGTTTCTGCTGTGGCTCTTCATTAACTGTTACAGTGTACCTTAATATTTGGGCAAAATAATAATATATAAGAACATACATTAACTTCCTCTGTCCTTTCTGCAATAGTCATTGCCTTCTCTTAATCCACTCCTTTTTTAACCTCCCTTTGTTCTTTTGTGGGTGTCAACTAGCTTTCTGAGATTATCTAAATGATGTTATATAGATGTGTTAGCTAAATAGACAAATAATAAATACATGATACCTGCTTAAATATCCATAGATATAATCAATACTAAAGTCTAAATGATAGCTAGCTGAATAATGGCTTTTAACTTGTGTTTAACTATTTTTCACCAACAAGGACTTGAATAGCTGAAGGTATTAATGAAACACAAAAACTTTTAATACTGAAGTCCTTATCCATCAGAGCTCCAACAATATGATGACTAATTAAATACTAAACATATAGGACACTTCTTTTCAAAAGTACCCAGCAGTGCTTCCTACATTTAAGATTAAATAAAGCAACTTTCCATTAATCCTTAGTTTTGCATAACCTCTTTTGAACAGTATGTTCAAGATTTACCTCCTAGAATATTTCATATACTGTGTGGGGCCAATCAATATGAGAAGACCACAAACTTCACAAGCAAAACTTAATCTTTCAGGAAAGTGAAGAGAGATTAATTTCCTAGAATCTTCTGCAAATTATTCTTTTCTGTGATGTTCTGCCTTCTTTCAGGTTGTGTGCTTTCTAAGTGTATTCTAATGATAACTAGGATTGAACCTTTTGTGCATTTGTGACTTACTACAGGCAGACATTATTATCTATGGTTCCTGCTATTGAGAATGGCTCTTTTATCAAGTGAATGTTTCTTATTGGGCCTCATGTCTCTTCAAGTATTCCAATATAACTTCAGTAAAACTTCTAATTTTTCCTGACTCTTTCTTTAGCTATTTCTACAACAAAACAGTTAATAATTAAGGGGGTTTTAATGACATGCTTATTCTGGCCTGCGCTCAGTGTGTTTGACTGTGCCAATATAGGGTTACTACTAGGCAGCTGGTTTTAGTTTCACCTGTCCTGTGTCTGTTCTCATCTGACCCGTGCTTCAACACTTCTCTGCTTGTTGCCTTTTTTCATTGCTTTGTGTGCCAATTTAACGTTGAAGCCAGACCTGCTCACCTATTCTGAGTGGAGTGTAATCCTCTGCTCTGTTGTTACAGTCTCCTGCCTAACAGTTTCCACAGTCGTCTTCTTTTTCCAGGCAGTAGAAGTTAATCTTTCATGGGAAACATGTGTGTCAGTAGGTACAGATTTATTGAGCAGGATGAGAAGGCTTCATTTGCCCTCAACTCTAACTTCTTAGGAATTTAAAGTCAACTTACATATTAACAACAGAATGTTTAGATGTCAAGTGCAGGGAGAGCAGAAAGTCTTTCGTTCTTATTCGCAGTCCTGCAATGCAGGAACACAAGCCATCACACTGACACCCCTCTCCCCACCATATAACATGATGTTATAAGGACAGACTTAACTCTCTTCTGCTCACACTGGCATCAGGGTTTCATCTGCTTCTGTTCCACTCCATTTAGCTATGGTGAAACATTGACAGATAAACAGTTCTCTTGTCTATTTTACCATTGTTATCACTCCTTCAGCAGTTAGTGCTACCAAATAGCTCTTTCTATGCCTCTGCAGGTAGGCAGGGGAAGATCTAATATGCAGATTCCACTTGGCTATGACTTCTTAAATTTCTCAATAGTATGCAGAATAAAGTGGACAAAATGTTCATTGTCTATTAAGAGTGTGTTATCTATGACATCATTCTAAAACTGCTTTTGCCTTTAAAGTTTTTGCCTGAATGTCCTCCAGAAATTCTAACTTCCAAAAATCATTAAGTATTGACAAGTCCTTTTTTGTAGTATTTTCTGGTCCTGGTTGTGATTCCTTGTGTGCATAAGATCTCTTGTTGTCAATAATTGTACAAGTTTACACTTCTGGCTTATATTCTGCCATGAAGATTTTTTTACTGAACATTGACATCTGTACAGAAGACATTCCTTTCAGTGCACCTCTGACACAGTTCTATCCTGAAGTACGAAAAGCATCTTTCTTTTATTTCATGCAACAAGATTACTGTCCTGTCACTGAAATCTCATTTATGCATCATCTCTCATCAGGCGTAAGTGGGAAATAGAATTTAAAACTTTTCCTTTACTTGAGATTAACTCCAGAGCCTGATTGGTTTTTTGTGTCAGGTCATCTTTCTCAAGTGCTTTGTCAGACTGAGCTGATCCTTACCTTAGAAATATATCTTCAGCCTGGAGAAAAGAAGGCTGCGGGGACACCAGATTACGGACTTTCAGTACCTAAAGGGGGCCTATAGGAAAGATGGGGACAATCTTTTTAGTAGGGCCAGCTGTGACAGGACAAGGGGTAATGGTTTTAAATTAAAACAGGGTAGGTTTAGACTAGATATAAGGAAGAAATTCTTTACAATGAGGGTGGTGAAACACTGGAACAGGTTGCCCAGAGAGGTAGTTCCCTGGAAACATTCAAGGCCAGGTTGGACGGGGCTCTGAGCAGCCTGATCTAGTTAGCAGTGTCCCTTCTCACTGCAGGGAGGTTGGACTAGGTGACGTCTAGGTGTCCCTTCCAACCCAAAACATTCTATGATTCTATGTTTCTATGACTTGCTTCACCATATTCATCTCCACAGGCTGCAGGGGAATCTCTGTTCCAGCGCCTGAAGCACCTCCTCCCCCTTCTGCCTCACTGACCTTGGTGTCTGTGGGGTTTCTCTCATTTTTTTCTCACTCCTCTCACAGTTGCTACAAAGTGGTTTTTTACCCTTTCTTAAATAAATACCTTTTAACAGAGATACCATCAGCTTCATTGATGGGCTCAGCTCTGGCCAGTGGTGAGTCCAGTTTGGAGCCAGGTGGAACTCATATTGTCCAAGACAGGCTGTCTTGTTACAGAGGCCACCTTGCAGCCCTCCCTGCTACGAAAACCTTGCAAATAAGCCAAATACAACCAGTTTCCAAAAAAGAAAGGAAGTCAAGGAACTTCTTTTACCAAGAAGGAGACATTCCTGAAGTTCATCTTAATAACATAACTTTATTTAAATTAATTTTTCAGGAAAATATTAATTTCTTCTTCAGCCTGAGGTTTTATTTTCTGAGCACAACACAAATCCAGCTCTTGAAGGGTCACATAATGCAATCTAATATCTCAGTGAATCGGGTAAAGGAAAAATGGAGATCAAGGCTTTTATGCTATTCTCCTGTAGTTAGGCAGTTATTCAGTGTACGGTACTGTTTTATAAGGCAGTGACCTTTGATGTACTAGGACAAAAATACTGGAAGGGATTAAATTCTTCTCCTGAAGTTAATTTATAATTTTTACTGCTGCTGGCTTTGAGAATAACTCCCCACCTTTCACCAAACCTATTTAAACTTTCCTTTCTGCTTTCAAGCTGGGATGTCATGAACATTTTCCTTGAGATCAGTGCTTTATTCTGCTTGCACTATTTTAGATTGCTTGCTTAGATTTCTTTTAGCTTTTCTACCATCATGCTCCCAACATATAACTCACAGATCTGACTTATTTATGTTCCTGTTTCCTTCTCAGCTCTGAATGTAAAAAGGTCTCGATGTACCTATAAATGGCATTTAAGCACATACCAAAATCTCTGTGATAACAGTCAAATAGATCTGTTATAAAAACTGGTCTCTGCCACAGATCCAGATTTGAGTTCCTTATGTATAATTCTAGTTTAATAAAGAATTTTTTTTGCTACTATTTCTCCACCTCTCTTTCTTTCTTCGCCCTCCTACACTGAGGTTTGACTTGATCTACTAATACTTCTTAAAAATACACAGTTATTGCTGGGCAGTTTCCAATCATCTAACCTCTGGCAGCTGCTCAAAAGGTTATGGGATTATATTTGTACAAATGTTTTGATGTTACCACTGGGGATCTAAAGAGCTCTGTTTTTCAAATAATGCCCATATCTGTTCCTGTTTCTCTCTGGAAGATGACAGTGAGGCATCACTTGCAATTCTCTATGTTGGATGTAATCTACAGTATAACTAATGCGTCTTCATTAAAGTGACAGCTCTCATCAGATATTTTGTGTACTAGAATCTAGCAGCAAGTGAAGCAGTGATGAGGCTTGGAGCATGTCCCAAATCTGTGAGGAGTACATATATTTCACTACTAGTTCAGCTGGCAACAGCTTATGTGAAGTCATTTGAGCATTCACTTTAAATTATAAGGTTATGGTAAATGAAACAGTACCTAGTTAAGTTCTTAAGAAATTTATCTTAAAGTTGTTCTGGGCTCTTGTGGACAACTACCTGGTTCATAAAACTAGCATAATCTCTTTGTCAAAAGTCTCATATTCTCTAGGATCAATAACTGAAATTTATCTTACAACAGGGACTTAGGACCCCATCCTCAAAGATCCTTAGGTCCCTCACTCAATTCCAGTACTACAAAGTACCCTTGGCTTTTGGGATAAGTGAGGCATAAGTAGTATATTGGCCTTGTAATTTGGGGGGTTTTTGGCAGACTCAAAGGAAAAAGACAGAACCAGATATGTGAAAAGTGATGTACTCCTTTGCTCCTGGTCTCTCCCATCTAGCACATTAATAGAATGGAGATAGCTTGGAGAAACTTACACTGACTGCATTGTGTTTGGTCATTAAAGTTTTATTTAGTGAATATAATGCAAAATTGACTTGAACTTTTAATTCCTAGAAGGTAGGCATTATTAACCAACAGAAAATATATTGTGATGTCCTTGATTTCATTTCCTTAAATTCTAGTCTGCATTTTCTGACCATGATGTGTAAAATAAAGTAAACCATGTGTAATTTCCATTCTATGTGAATGAAAGAATACGTCAGGCATATAGCTGCTGGGTCATGCTTCAATGCTATGTGATGTTCAGCAGCAGGACATGTTCTTGCAAAAAGTAAAAAAAAAAAGCATTAAAGGCTAGCCAAGGTGCCCTCAGGTTGACTTGCAGCCTGAATGTTCATACTGCTAAACAGTGTGATAAAGTTTATGTTCCATCAATGTGTGAATGTGCTCTTTGGAAGTGTTTTTGCTTCATGCCTGAACAACCAGCAATAAAGAGAAGAGACACAGCATGTGAAGCAGATCCCATCCAGATGCACCCTGATGTCCTTTCTCTGCACTGTGTCAGATAATAGACAGGATTGTTACCAATGATCATCAACTTCAGTTTTGTGTTCAGTGAAAATGGAATTAAAACACCAGACAGATTTAACTCTCCCTTTTCTTACTATAGAGGCTTTTTTCTTCTTTCTTTTTTTTTTTTTAAGAAGAAATTAGTAGGCAGACATGCTAGAGGCAGAATTTCACTGTCAAGCAGCACCACAAAACATGACGTAAAACATAAAGTGACTGAACAAGAGCTTTGCTTAGTGAAAATTCAGATTATTTGAATACTGGATGCTAGCTGCCATGCCTACCACAGGAGCTTTAAAACTTCAGGATATGATTTCAATGTTTAAATAATAAGTTCAAATGTATGACAAAGAAGTACACTAACCCCTTAACCTCTTGGATCAGTACATGCTTCCAGCAAATTCAAAAGCAGCAGGTATTTATTAATCAGAGCAACTAAAATTGGTTGAATTCCCTTCCCATTACTTCACAACAGGTCTATGGTCACAAGTCCTTGCTGGATGGAGCTAGAGGCAGAGCAGGTGCCTGTCCAAATAGCTTACCTTGCTTGTAGTGGCTCAATGTATATATATACACATTTTTTTCATTGGTGTTTGTGCTCCACGTTCACATTACAGAACACAGAATATTATTTTCCCCCTCCCCCCTAAAACTGATACATCATTTAGCTTTTTTTGAAAAAAACACCATGTGGTGTTTCTCAAACCATAAGAGCTGATTATGACATTGGGGTATTCTGTTGTTAGGAAAATGATCTTTCTGGCTGAAACACATGTGATAACATAGTCCTGAAATAATTACATTGCTTTTTTCTGTGTGAAAAGCTATGGCCAGGATTTCCTCCTTATCTCTCCCTACCCTAAACATTAAGCACAGACTTGAGAGAAGAGTCATGCAGACAGAGTTGCTGGCTTAAGTGAACTTTTTTTGTCCTCTTTCTCAAAATGTCTCTCCTGGAATGCAATTTGGGAGAGCTTCTTGATTTTGGAGTATTTGCCCTTAGTGATAATGATAAATAAATATACTAGCCATTTTTTCTCACTTTTAACAATAATTAAGCATTTGGCTGTATTCCTGACAAAACAATTTTATGAAGAGATTTGTGAGTTAGTTCAGAAAGGGAAACATTCACCTCATTCTTCTTAGTTGTCTATTTATTTTTGAAGTAACTCTTTTTCAGGAGCTGAAATGTTTTAGGAAATGTTTTGATTGTTTGTGTTCATGGCCATTTTTATTAAGCCTGGGAACAGAAGTCCTGGAGGTTTTGTCACATTTCAAACTTTATTTGCAGGCTAGAAATGTTAGAGTAGTTCAAGTAGTTTGGGTAAGTAAGTGAGCTTAAGAGGGAGTTTAACCAAATGAACCTTGTGTTCTAAGCCTTCAGAGGTTACAAAGGATTGATTTCAGCCTTGCTTGCCAGGAAAAGCTGATTATGAATATACAAAAATTGAATCCACCTTGAAAAAATGATTCATACTATTTACACTTTTAAGTGTTAATTCAGTAATCCAGTTGAGTAAGAACTGTAGGATGAACTACCAATAGTCAAAAACTTGAAGTTCTTAAACATAGGAAAGAGATCTTGGTCTCAGAAGTGTGTTCAGACACTGTCATTCATCTGGTTGTAATGAGTATGTTTTGGTTTTGGTTTTTTTTGGTTTTTTTTTTTTTTTAGTAGAAAGCTAATACCTGACCAAGTCTCATGAACATATCAGAATGCAATTGTAAGTAATATAAACTAGAAGGTTCAGTTGAGTCTCGTACACAGATATATAATTAAATATATATCAAGTATAAGTTCCACCAAAAACAGAGTGGTAAGAGTTGTTAAGGACCCAAGAATCGCTCATCTGCATTTGCACAGATCACAGATACCTTGACTGGTTACATAGGAGCTTAAGTAAGTAATTATTTTCAAGTGTAAAGGAACTTTACACTCGAAGTGAAGTCCTCAAGGGTATTTTCCAGGCCAAACTTCAGAAAACAGTTAAGCTAACAGGTTCATATATATAGTATTCCCATATATAATTGTTTAGAATTGAAGGGCTATGCTGTAAAAACTAAAGCCTTGATTCTTGAGACATATATAACAGAAATAGAAAGAATGGAGTCGTAACTGGAGTATACAAGAGAACACATTGTTATGAACTCTGAACCCATGACTTTAATGGCTGGACTGGGGACTCATGTGTAACAGAAGATAAAAAGTAAATAAAATGCCAGTTGTTAAGTGTGGAGTCAGACTGCAGTACTACACTAGTTTCATTTGTAAATGTTTCTGTCAGTCTTGTAGTTAGAAGCCTGGAGTCCAATTGAATAAAACTTCACCTTATTTTATAATTAAGCCTGACAGGTATTTCAGGTAGAATATGAATGAGGGTGAAAATTTACAGGGCTCATTGCCCTTGGAGATTGCAAATCCAAATACAACAACATGGGAAATAAGAAATCTCAGAAATGCTTAGGGACTCTGGAACTGCAAACTATTGCCTAACAAGATGCACCAAGTTTCTGAGAAGCAATTGTGTCTGATGGCACAAGCCAGTGCTCATCCTGAAAATATCAGAAAGCTAAAAGCCTCTTCTCCAGCTGTAGTCAAGTCTTCAGGTGTCACAATACAAAAAACAACAGTGACAGATAAGTAGAATCTTGCATCAGGTTTGGTTTGGTTCAGGTTTTGAATAGTGGAGCATTTATATCTTAAATTGTTCACTGAAGAATAATAATTATTATTAGATTGAGATGTGGTCAAAAATCCATACTATGAATTTAGGATTTATTGTAAATGGTATTACATAAACACTGTGTAAAACCTATTTCTTTTATGAATCACAGTAGCAGGGAGGTATAGATAGGAGAAAATAGGAAGGAAAAGGGAGAGAAAAAGGTCAATGTGCAAACTGTGAAGCTAAGCACTTGCATAATTATGTTGATTCCAATCAGTGCTTTGTTCTTCAGTTAAAACCATTAAGTAAAACTCACTACTCTTGGCAAATGTCCCACTGAGTTTCCACAGTGGAAAGATTTGATCTAGGAGCTGATCTTAAGAAAGCTGGTTTGAAGAAAGTTTAGGCCCTGATAATTAAAAATAATAGTAAAGAAGCAAAATAAGCAAGTAAGAAAAGATTCTGGAGATGAGGGAATTGTAACAGGTGACATGCTGCAACCTCTTGGTCTGCTGATTTTTCTCCTCACTCAGCCATAGTGTCTTCAAAAAATACACAGCCTTAACTAGAGTAATATGCAGATTCCTTTTCTCTAACAACCATCATCCATATTCATAAGGACCAATTGCTCTGAGGAGCATGGTTTCTGCCAGAACCCAATGGCTCTGCACATTTCGCTCGCACAAGTACAGTATCACATACCCTTAATTGGTATAATGACATTGTGCTGTTTTATTCATCTCATGCTACCATGAAAGTTGGCTTATTGCCTAGTTCAAATAATCTAAGCTTGTCAAAAGAATGAGGTAAAAGTGGCTTTCTGGAACAACAATTTGTTAAGTGCCTATCTGGCAGATTCTAGTTCCTGAAGTCATGTACTACACAGGGGATAGAGGATAGCTTTCTAACTTTTTGTTCCAACTCTGTAAATGCACTGGGACTGGATTAGAACAGTCATTAGCACAAATTCTCCTTGAAAAAGTAAGATGGATTTCACCTAGGAAATTATGTGGAATGGCAGTGTAAACCAGAATTTTTTTTGAAAGCTGAATTTTTAAGGATTTTTTCTTTTTTTTTTTTTGTAAAGTCACTTTTCAAGGCCATTTGAGCCTGTTCTGGGGTAATCACAGTGTTGTACATGCAATTCCTCATTCTTCCAATCCTATAGACCTGTCACTTCCTTATCCTGATGGAATTTTTTTCTACAAATCCCTGGGAGAGCAATGCCTTTATCCATGCAAATACAAGAAATTACTTTTAATATCACTGCAGAAGTAGAGCTAGGCTATAACTGTTCAGCTGCCTCACAGCTTTCACTGCAAGACTTTCTCAGAAAGCTGCTTGAATGTCTAGAGTAACTTTTCTGAAAGTTTCAGCAGAACTACTCCAACCATTTCTGAAAATAAATTAATGCAAACTTTTATTTTTTCAATCTCCCACTAAAAGTGAATGTTAGAATAGTTTAAACAAGGGGTGTAGCAGCCCTACAATTTAGAACAGGAATTTGAAATGTATCCAAACACACACCCTCACTGGCAGGGTTATGACCTGTACTTTCTCTAATGAGTGGAGACATATCACTAAGATGAAAGACTTTGAAGACCCCAATTTGTATATGCCTTGTTGAAACCTATTGGTGTTTAGCAGGTAAATTCGCCTTCATTTCTACCAAGCATGCTCTGGTGTTAGAGCACTTTTTGGTGTTCTTAGATCTGTTACGTCAGGTAGAATGGAGGATAACCTTGTCTGACTTCAAATGACAAGGTTCGTATGCACAGCTAAGCCTAGTGGAGAGTGTAAGATTAAAAAGACATGTATGAAAACTTAAACTAAGTGTTGTTTTGTAGTTTGGTGCTGTTTGTTCCTCACTTTCATTTGCATAAAACTCTCCAATATTGTCATTATTTTCTGTTTGTTGAGTTTGTCCATTTTGGCTTCACTTATTCACCACTCAATTTTCTGTTGTAGGTGTAAAAAAGTTATGAAACATCCCCTGATCTTTCCTTTCCAAGTTTCCTTATGGTAATATTGCTCAAGGAATTCATTGACCTTCATGGAGAGGGGATTTAGACTGTAAGCTGTACAACTGGAATTTTCCATCTGACTAGTAGTTTGATAAATCATCACATCTTTGCTAGGAAGCTAGTCATACTGCCCTATTTACTTATCTTTAGGCTTTTTTTTGTAGAATATCCCGTAGTGTCTCATATAGTCTTGTATAAATTCCATGAGTTAGGCAGGAAAAAAAGACTCTTCACACCCAAGTTAGATATCCAAAGTGAAATGATATGAAAATCTTTTATTTCTGTGAGGCCCATCAGGAAAAATAAAACATGGAAGTTCCCTTTCAGGTTGGTCGAAATTGAGAAAAATAATTCAGATGACATCATTGACTGGCCAAAAATCCCTTTGCATTCCAGTTTGTGCATATACTAATATTGAAAATATTTTTGCAGAAAATCAAAGAAAACTGTTAAATGAGAAAGGGCTTCACATCATGATTTAAACATTTTCATTAAAATCCTTTTCATCTTCATTAAAATCCTTTTCATCTTCGTTAAAATTACTGATGTAAATAAAACATGTAAGGGAAAGTTCTGATTCTCAGATATCAAAAAACAAATTTGGGAAACTGGCAAAATACACTCTGATATGTGACTGTGATTGGCTTGATGGAGGTGAATACACAGCGGCAGAAAAGAACTTTCCTGGTAGTTATTTGGAAATTGTTATGTAATGAAAAATATTAGAAAGTTATTTTTCATGAGCTGCAATAATTCTATTGTATAGCCTTTGGATTAACACAATGCACACAAGAAGAAAAACTAGAAAACACTCAAAAATTTATCTTAAGATGTGCTTCATTCTGAATTCTTACTTTATGTTTGAGATATATTTAAACTTTTATATTCTTGTACAAGAAGCAAATTAATTGTAAGTAGTACAATTTTTTCCCCTCATAACAAACTTCTCGTTCACAAATTCAGTGAAAGATATTTGACAGATTACATATTCTAGTTCAGTAACCTTGATTTTCTGTTGGACTGGTCCTCTACAATTTGAAAGACAGTGGCAGCCCAGGGGCATAGTATAAAAATGGATTTCATATGGTTTGCATTTCTTTCCAGCTTTTATTATTTTATTGCAAATGTAACATTGTTCTAAGAAAAAGGAAAAGAAGATTTTGTCCTATTCATTCTTTGCAGCCCTACCTTTCTTGGGACTTCTTTGAAATAATGATATTTAAAATTAAATGCAGGGCTGCTCTAATTTCTTAAAGAAAAATCCTTTAGCCGATTTAGCCAATACATTTTAAAAAGCCCCTCGGGAACTGAGAGATAAAAAAAAAAATCTACTATCAAATCATTTTTTTGTGTGTGAAGCAGTATGGTCTCTAACTTCTACTGCATATGTGAAAACTTGTAGAATAACATATGAATTTTTAAAGGGGTCAGTTACACAATAATAGAAGTGTATTTTCCCATGAGCACAACATTCCTAATAGTCTTCTGAAAACAGGCCTCAGAACAGGCAAAATATAACTTTCTTTTGGAAGTTCATTTTCACTGCTATAGCCTAGATATGTGTTGCAGAAAGAGAATAGGAAAATTACGGCAGTAATCATTAAATGGAAGCAAAGAACAGCCTCAACTCATAACAGAAAATTGAATGATGCATATTAAATACAGGGTTAGATTCTAAATTATAAAACTTCTTAAGATTTTCATAAAATATAACAATATCTAGAAAGAAAAATATAGCAATATCTAAAAAGATATTATTAAAAGTTATTTACTATTATTAAAAGTGTACTTCAATGCAGGCAATCAGAGGGGTCGTCTCCAAGCATGATTTTACAGTGGGGATCTGCTACCAACCTCCAAACC
Organism: Egretta garzetta; assembly: GCF_000687185.1. Taxonomy (NCBI): domain Eukaryota; kingdom Metazoa; phylum Chordata; class Aves; order Pelecaniformes; family Ardeidae; genus Egretta; species Egretta garzetta. Next base: position 899,108 of record NW_009259864.1, on the reverse strand, counting down.
ACGATAATAAAGCCAACAAAGCAATATTTGGGGCACTAAAGCAAGCTTCTGGTCAACAGAACCTGGTTCTTATGGGTGACTTCAACTACCCAGATATTTGCTGGAAGAACAATACAGCAGCTCGCATGTCATCCATCAAGGTCCTGGAATGCGTAGAGGACTGCTTCCTCATGCAAATGTTAGCTGTGCCAACCAGGAATAAGGCACTACTAGAACTGCTATTCACTCACCAAGAAAACCTGCTTTGTAATATCTCAGTTAGCGACAACCTTGTGATCACAATATTGTGGAGTTCAAGATCCTGCTGAGTGTGCTAAAGGTTAGTACCAAGACAAGGGTTCTAGATTTTAGAAGAGCAAACTTCAGCTCGCTCAGAGCTCAGTTGGGAGGGATTCCATGGGATGTTTTCATTGAGGATAAAGGAGCTAGTGAGTGCTGGGAGTTCTTCAAGGATGCTCTCTTGGAAGCACAAAACCAGTTTATCCACTATAAAGGAAAGGGAAGTAAGTGGAGCAAGAGGTCCCTTGGCTCAATCATGAGCTGTTGGGTCTGCTCAATACCAAAAGAGAAGCATACTAGAGATGGAGAAGTGGAAGATTATCCGCTGAGAACTACAGAGGCATTGACAGAATGTGCAGAGGTGCAGTTAGAAGAGCAAAAGCTCAGCTTGAATTGAAACCAGCCGGAGATGTCAAAAATCACAAGAAAAGGTTCTTCAGTTATGTAAACTACAAGTAGAAACAGAAGGAAAACATAAGCCCACTGTTAAACAGAGGAGGTGAATCAGTCATCAACAATGCAGAAAAGGCAGAGGTTCTCAACACTTTCTTCACCTCTGTCTTTATCAACACTGTCAGGTCCCAGGCTTTGGGAACAAGAATCCAGGTTGATCCAAACATAAACCCACCATCAGTGAAGGAAGTTAATATGTGAATGACTACAGGAGCTCGACCCCTACAAATCAATGGGCTCAGATGCCATCCACCCAAGAGTGTTGAGAGAGCTGGCTGATGTCAGTGCAAGGCCACTCTCCATAATCTTTGAGAAGTTGTGGAGATAGGGGATGTCCCAGAGGACTGGAGGAAGGCAAATGTTACCTCTCTCTACAAGAAGGGCTCAAGGGAGGATCCAGGTAATTATAAGCCCATTTCAGTCTTCAGTCCCCAGAAAAGTTATGGAACAAACCCTCCTGGGAGTCATCACAAGTCAAATGAAGCACGTGATTGGGAAAGGCGAACTCGGCTTCACTAAGGGCAGACTGCACTTGGCAAAGCTGGTGGCCTTCTATGAGAAAGTGGCCTGCACAGTTGACATGGGGTGAGTGGTGGACATCATCTGCCTGGACTTCTCCAAGGCTTTCGACACAGTTCCTCATGGCACCCTCCTGGAGAAACTGATGAGTTTTGCCCTGGACAAGTGGTCTGTGTGGTGAAGGGGGAATTGGCTGACAGGCCACACCCAAAGTGTGGTGGTAAATAGCTCCTTTTCAAACTGGCAACCCGTCACAAGTGGGGACCCCAGGGATTGATACTGGGGCCAATGTTATTCAATGTCTTCATAAATGATCTGGATGATGGGATCAAGTGTAGCCTGATGACGTTTGCAGATGACACCAAATTGAGTCAGGAAGTAGGCACTCTGGAAGGGAGAGCCACCCTGCAGGAAGATCTGGATAGGCTGGAAGAGTGGGCTAACAAGAACCTTACGAAGTTCAACACAGACAAGTGTAAGGTCTTACACCTGAATCCAGGCATACAGCACAGACTGGGATCCACCTGGCTGGAGAGCAGCTCTGTGGAAAGGGACCTGGGGGTCCTGGTGGACAGCGAACTCAATATGAGGGAACAGTGTGCTGCTGTGGCCAAGAAGGCCAATAGGATGCTGGGTTTGCTGGGTTGCCTCAAAAAGGGCATCACCAACAGGGATAAAGAAGTCATTAACGCACTCTACTCAGTGCTTGTTAGGCCACATCTGGAATACTGCATTCAGTTCTGGTCCCCGCTATACAAAAAAGATGTGGACAGCCTGGAGGGGGTCCAGAGAAGGGCCACCAAGAAGATCAAAGGACTGGGAAGTCTGCCATATGAGGATAGGCTGAGAGAAGAAGACACCGAGGCAAAGGGCTCCGGAGCGGAGGATCACGCTGGGGTAACCTTTCCTAAAAGCGACAGAACTGCAAAGTCAAAAGCGCA
>NW_009259864.1:895790-896853 GCF_000687185.1 Egretta garzetta | reverse complement strand
GGGCAGCTCTGACTCAGCATGGGCAGCCTGACCCTCCTGACATACAAAAGCAGCCCCCAGGGAGCGCGGCGAACAGGGTGGGCAAACAGGGCATGGCGTGTCAGAAGGGCATGGCGTGGCAGTTCGCACAGGCAGTTTGCGCGGGCAGGGTGTGCAGGCAAGGCAAGGGCCCTCCCCCAGCTCCCGAGGGAAGCTCAGGAAACTCAGCTGCTGAGAGTAAGCCCAGCCATGGCACCCCCCCGTCTGAAGGCTACGTCTAATCTGCTGGCAAGAAAGTAAGCGCCAACACGGACTGAGGTCCTTGGAAAGCATGCAGCTGTCCAGGTCGCTGGCTGCAGGGAGTGACACCAGTTGGCACTGGAAATGGACACCAGCAAAGGCAACAACTGTATAAGATGTGATTAAGTGGACTACCTACTCTGCCTGGTGGCAGAGCTAAGAGAAGAGGTAGACAGGCTACGGAGCATCAGGGAAGCGGGGCAGGAAATAGACTGGCAAACCGGAACCCCCCCCCCCCCCCGTCCGCACGAAGGAAGGGCCTCAATGGAGAGCAGTGAGTGGAAACTGGTCTGCAGTCAGAGCAGGAGGAGAACTCTTTTCTTGCCCACTGCTTCTCTCCAGGTGCCTCTGGATAACAGGTATGAGGCTCTAGAGGTGGAAGACAAGGCGGTGGACGGGGTAGGTGTTGACCTATCCACATCAGAGGAGGCACAAAGATCAGAAAGACCTCCCTGTCGTATTACTACTGCATCCACGAGGAAGAAGAGGTGGGTAAAAGTAGTGGGAGATTCCCATCTGAAGGGAACAGAGGGACCGATATGCCAGGCAGACCCTGCTCTTAGGAAGGTCTGCTGCCTCCCAGGAGCCCAGGTTAGAGACGTCACTAGGAAACTTCCTAGCCTGGTCTGACCCTCAGACTACTATCCCTTACTGCTCTTCCACATGGGTGCTGATGGAGTTGCAGTAAGTAGCCTGAGGGTGATCAAAAAAGAATTCAAAGCCTTGGGGTAGTTAGTGAAGGAATCTGGAGCACAGGTCATTTTTTCCTCGCTCCTTCCAGTGG
>NW_009259864.1:889230-895270 GCF_000687185.1 Egretta garzetta | reverse complement strand
GTTTATATGTCCTTTAAATAAGGACAGAAAATAGGTTTGTATGAAATAGAAGCTAAGAATTGGAATTTCTATTCTGTACTGAGACAATTGGCCATTTAAAAACTTTGTTAATTTGACTCTAAATTGACCCTGTGTCTTCAAAAATATCACGTACAATGAAGAGTCAGGAAAGCAAGACCTAATCTCAATTCTGCAAGGGAAACCTCTTAAGGAATAGGTTTATTAACCTAATAAATTAACATTATTATTGTCAACTTCCTTTTCCCAACCTGTGAAATTATGAGAATAGCCATGTTATCTCATAAGTTTCTGCTGTGGCTCTTCATTAACTGTTACAGTGTACCTTAATATTTGGGCAAAATAATAATATATAAGAACATACATTAACTTCCTCTGTCCTTTCTGCAATAGTCATTGCCTTCTCTTAATCCACTCCTTTTTTAACCTCCCTTTGTTCTTTTGTGGGTGTCAACTAGCTTTCTGAGATTATCTAAATGATGTTATATAGATGTGTTAGCTAAATAGACAAATAATAAATACATGATACCTGCTTAAATATCCATAGATATAATCAATACTAAAGTCTAAATGATAGCTAGCTGAATAATGGCTTTTAACTTGTGTTTAACTATTTTTCACCAACAAGGACTTGAATAGCTGAAGGTATTAATGAAACACAAAAACTTTTAATACTGAAGTCCTTATCCATCAGAGCTCCAACAATATGATGACTAATTAAATACTAAACATATAGGACACTTCTTTTCAAAAGTACCCAGCAGTGCTTCCTACATTTAAGATTAAATAAAGCAACTTTCCATTAATCCTTAGTTTTGCATAACCTCTTTTGAACAGTATGTTCAAGATTTACCTCCTAGAATATTTCATATACTGTGTGGGGCCAATCAATATGAGAAGACCACAAACTTCACAAGCAAAACTTAATCTTTCAGGAAAGTGAAGAGAGATTAATTTCCTAGAATCTTCTGCAAATTATTCTTTTCTGTGATGTTCTGCCTTCTTTCAGGTTGTGTGCTTTCTAAGTGTATTCTAATGATAACTAGGATTGAACCTTTTGTGCATTTGTGACTTACTACAGGCAGACATTATTATCTATGGTTCCTGCTATTGAGAATGGCTCTTTTATCAAGTGAATGTTTCTTATTGGGCCTCATGTCTCTTCAAGTATTCCAATATAACTTCAGTAAAACTTCTAATTTTTCCTGACTCTTTCTTTAGCTATTTCTACAACAAAACAGTTAATAATTAAGGGGGTTTTAATGACATGCTTATTCTGGCCTGCGCTCAGTGTGTTTGACTGTGCCAATATAGGGTTACTACTAGGCAGCTGGTTTTAGTTTCACCTGTCCTGTGTCTGTTCTCATCTGACCCGTGCTTCAACACTTCTCTGCTTGTTGCCTTTTTTCATTGCTTTGTGTGCCAATTTAACGTTGAAGCCAGACCTGCTCACCTATTCTGAGTGGAGTGTAATCCTCTGCTCTGTTGTTACAGTCTCCTGCCTAACAGTTTCCACAGTCGTCTTCTTTTTCCAGGCAGTAGAAGTTAATCTTTCATGGGAAACATGTGTGTCAGTAGGTACAGATTTATTGAGCAGGATGAGAAGGCTTCATTTGCCCTCAACTCTAACTTCTTAGGAATTTAAAGTCAACTTACATATTAACAACAGAATGTTTAGATGTCAAGTGCAGGGAGAGCAGAAAGTCTTTCGTTCTTATTCGCAGTCCTGCAATGCAGGAACACAAGCCATCACACTGACACCCCTCTCCCCACCATATAACATGATGTTATAAGGACAGACTTAACTCTCTTCTGCTCACACTGGCATCAGGGTTTCATCTGCTTCTGTTCCACTCCATTTAGCTATGGTGAAACATTGACAGATAAACAGTTCTCTTGTCTATTTTACCATTGTTATCACTCCTTCAGCAGTTAGTGCTACCAAATAGCTCTTTCTATGCCTCTGCGGGTAGGCAGGGGAAGATCTAATATGCAGATTCCACTTGGCTATGACTTCTTAAATTTCTCAATAGTATGCAGAATAAAGTGGACAAAATGTTCATTGTCTATTAAGAGTGTGTTATCTATGACATCATTCTAAAACTGCTTTTGCCTTTAAAGTTTTTGCCTGAATGTCCTCCAGAAATTCTAACTTCCAAAAATCATTAAGTATTGACAAGTCCTTTTTTGTAGTATTTTCTGGTCCTGGTTGTGATTCCTTGTGTGCATAAGATCTCTTGTTGTCAATAATTGTACAAGTTTACACTTCTGGCTTATATTCTGCCATGAAGATTTTTTTACTGAACATTGACATCTGTACAGAAGACATTCCTTTCAGTGCACCTCTGACACAGTTCTATCCTGAAGTACGAAAAGCATCTTTCTTTTATTTCATGCAACAAGATTACTGTCCTGTCACTGAAATCTCATTTATGCATCATCTCTCATCAGGCGTAAGTGGGAAATAGAATTTAAAACTTTTCCTTTACTTGAGATTAACTCCAGAGCCTGATTGGTTTTTTGTGTCAGGTCATCTTTCTCAAGTGCTTTGTCAGACTGAGCTGATCCTTACCTTAGAAATATATCTTCAGCCTGGAGAAAAGAAGGCTGCGGGGACACCAGATTACGGACTTTCAGTACCTAAAGGGGGCCTATAGGAAAGATGGGGAAAATCTTTTTAGTGGGGCCAGCTGTGACAGGACAAGGGGTAATGGTTTTAAATCAAAACAGGGTAGGTTTAGACTAGATATAAGGAAGAAATTCTTTACAATGAGGGTGGTAAAACACTGGAATGGGTTGTCCAGAGAGGTAGTGGAGGCCCCATCCCTGGAAACATTCAAGGCCAGGTTCAATGGGGTTCTGAGCAACCTGATCTAGTTAGCAGTGTCCCTACTCACTGCAGGAGGGTTGGACTATATGACCTCTAGGGGTCCCTTCCAACCCAAAACATTCTATGATTCTATGATTCTATGATTCTATGAAGTGGGTTTGTTCAGCCTTGACAATAGGAGGCTTAGAAGGGATCTTATCACCATGTACCAGTACTTACAGGGTAGTTACAAAGATGGAGACTCCCTTTTGACAAGGAGTCACATGGAGAGGGTAAGGGGTAATGAATACAAGTTACTCTTGGGGAGATTCCAATTGGACATAAGAGGAAAATTTTTCACTATGAGAACAATCAACCAAGGGTGCATGTCATGAGGATGGGGCCAGACTCTTTTCAGTGGTACCCAGGAACAGGATAAGGAGCAACAGGCACAAACTGAACACAGGAAGTTCCATCTGAATATGAGAAAAACTTCTTTACTTTGAAGGTGACAGAGCACTGGAACAGGCTTCCCAAAGAAGTTGTAGAATCTCCTTCTCTGGAGTTATCAAAAACCTGCCTGGACATGATCCTGTGCAACCTGCTGTAGGTGAACCTTCCTTGGCAGGGGGGGTTGGACTAGATGATCTCCAGAGGTCCCTTCCAACCCCAAACATTCTGTGATTCTGTGAAATTTCTAAGAGTTTCTGTTGTAAAGAAAGGACAGGTGGTGTATGCAATTTTATCCTCCTTCATTCAGACTCATTCCCTGGGAACACCATGTGAACCCCAGCTGAATTCATTTAAGCAGCATTGATGATGCTAGCAGTAATAAAGGCAGAATTATCACCTCCACCTATACTGATGTGCACATAAACATGTTGATGGCTCTCTTACTTTACAACTTGTCATTTTGCCACCTACTATGACACCAAACCCATAACCTTAACTAAACCACAACCTTACTGAAAATGTTGCTCTCCACTGAAACTCCTCCACAGCTTTCTCACCTTCTCGCAGTGTATTTTTGTTATCTATACTAGGGCTTAATACCCAGGTCCCACATCATGGTTTTCTTCCACCTCTGTGCATTTAGTTATGTCCCCTCAAGCTACAGCCTTGTCTCTAAGGCTTCACCTATGTGTTCTCACCTACTGCAACACCTGCTCCCAACTATGTTCCACACATTTGTAGATAATTGGTCTCAGTAAGTTTATCTTCCATTTTCTGCTTCAGGGCTATGTGGGAAGAGTCCTACCAAGGATTTTTCTGTAGATTATTTTAGAATCACTTACTTGGGACCTTCACAACTCTTTTGCTGGGTCAGCATACACTAAAGCACAATTTGCTGTTAGGAATTCATTCAATTCAATCATAAGTCTTCAGTTTAATTTTACTCAGTTTGATTGATTTACACCGTGGGTACAATTCTGTATTGCGAAGTTAGTTTAAGAGATTTCCAGTCTCCCTGTTTCCTATTTGCTTGCCTCTCCTCTCTCTAGTAATTGACTATCCTGTCAGTTGTGTTGATACTACTGAGATGTTTGAGATGACACATTATAAATTACATTAGTGAAATCATCTAGATGAAAGAAAATAATCAGGCAAAAGAATTGTATACAAAAATTTAAATCTTTTTTTTCATAAACCAACTTTTCTTCCCAATAATCTTTTTCTGTTGTTCTTCTTTAGATTACCTCCAGCTAACAGTTTCTTCTGCTATCAAGGTACCTGAAGGCTGACATAGTTATTTAAATTTGAAAGGCTAAGAAGGTCTATTTTAAAGAACCTGTCTAATTTATACCCGGATAGTTGTTCAGATCATAGCTATCTGACTGCTAGGCAGTCTCATAACTGTTCACTAGCATCTTTGATTTTTAATAGAGGCACCATAAGTGCAATACTGATACACAATGGACAAAGATTTATGTAGAACTATGGACATAAAAATACTTAGTCTCCTTAATTGCTACTAGCCTGCTGCCAAAGGAAATTTATATCTTACTGATAGGTGTAAAGAGAACTGGTAGCTGTGCTGCTTGGTAGCTTATATTCATTTTACCTTGAACCATTTCATGTATAGTTGAAAGGTTAAAAGCATAGTTTTACACCTCTTAAAGTTTTTCTTCAAGTATTTTATTTCACCCACTAATCTGCTAATGTTGTTTTTTCTTGTTTATTATGTAGAATGTGGAAACTTTCCACTCTGTAGTCCTACATAGACCTGAAGTATCTCCTCTGTGCAAAAAAATTGGGTGGGTCCTAAAGTAGTTTCATAGATGTGGCATGAACAATTTTTTCCCTATTTAAAATAAGCTGCTAAAATTATTCCCTACAAATGCCATGTTTTTTCTGGTGCTTTTACAGCTTCATTTTGTTGTATACACATAAATCTGGTCAAAATACCTATGGCAGGAGTGGAACTGCATAATGGTTAACTATTCAAGTTCTAAGGTGCAGATAGATGGGGGTTTTAATCACTAGTCTTCATGTAAGTGCTTTTTATTGGGTTTTCAACTGCTTTGTTTGCACTTGCTCATTTGCAAGTTTACGTACACAGTGATAGTATGATGTATACATTGCACATGCTGAAGTTCAATTTAGCTGACAGACTATTTTCACATTATTATAATAGCTCTGTTTTTCCAATTGCTAAAGCTAGATTTCAGAGAAATGTTCTATAAACCATGCCAATATAGTTAGTTAAACTGGTCTCCTGTTATTTTAAATAAGACTATGGTTACTTGTTTCAGGCAACATTAAATTGCTTTAAGCAACATCACACAGTTCCAGCCAGGCTGAGCTTTCCTTGTTCTGTGGGTTTTTTTCTCAGTTTATCTGGCCTATGGTCATGATCCCTGACAATTATACAGGCATTCTTAGATTAAATATTTATTAATTTATTTCCTTTACATATATTTTCACTTCATTCAGAACAGAAGAGTTTTTCAGAGCCATGCTATTTCCAAACCAGGTATTTTAGCAGAGTTCCAGCAGATGCCATTTTTGAGCAGAATACGTACCTGTACATAGACATATGTAAATATGCAGATATACACAAAGCTTTCCCTTTGGAAAAGTCTAACCTAAGTACTTTTATCAGGAAAACATTGCTGTTTAGATGGACAGGTGATACTAAGTCTACACTGAAGATGCACTGTTTCGGGAAGATGCACACAAGACTGTATAGCTATATACACTCAGCAGATTCGG
>NW_009259864.1:862669-889180 GCF_000687185.1 Egretta garzetta | reverse complement strand
GAAAGAGTGGGAGCTTCTATCTAGCACTAAACAAACAGAAATACCAATCCCATAAATTATATCTATGAAAATAAAAGAACAGAGGTTTCATGTGAACTTTTTGGCTGCTAAAATGCCTATCCCAACGAGCAAAGTAGGAAATGTATGACTGACCTGGTTCATTAATTCTTATTGGATATTAAATGTTTGGGTCAAGTTTTAGTGATCTTGGGTCAGGTATAGCGGCTTACAGTGAAAAATAGGTTTAGACATGCCACTATTGCTCCCCATGTGTTGGAGGAAAAGAGTGTCAAAATGATAAAGTGCCCACTACAAAGGCTTTTGGAATTTCAGCAATATACAGTACTGCTCAATTAGAGCACGGCACCAGTAAAACTTGGTTGTCACTCACTGACATTTTGTTCAACATAAAACTGAAAGTAAGAGTGTCTGCCCTCTTAGATGTTGTTGTATCAATGATTTATAGGTGTATATAAATATAAATATAGTGTAAGAATATACAAAAACATGTGCAGAAGAAGCTGAGTATTCTTAAAATTAACATTATTCTATGGAGACTAGTTCTGGTAAGATCTTTCTGTAGTCAGTGGATATCCTTCTCAAGGGGATAATTCAGAACTCATAAGTTGGATGCTTTTGTGCGGCATTTTAACAGAATTGGTTTTTAGATTAACTTGTTTGTTTCTTTTTACCAGGCAACCAGGGGAGACCATTATGTGTAAGCTGCAATATTTTGTAATTCCGTGATAGAAAACTGCAGTTGTAATGTAAGAGTACATATAGATACATACTTGAAAGGAATAAGCACTGATTGCATGGTGACACAGTGAACTGTCTAGAGTGCTCAGAGGGCAGATTATTGGAACCCTTAATGCCCTTGCACAGGAAGAATTTGAGTAGTTTTCCTTTGCAAAGGTTTCTCAAAAATTTAAGTAGCAAAAATGAGCATGTAAACCAAGAACACTCACTCCTATTCTTTAGAGACCTTAATTTTCGCAAATACATAACGAAATAAGTTTAACAGAAATAATGAGGTCTCAGTAGTTTTTATGAACACCATGACTGAATAATGACAAAAAAGTTAGAAGAAGCTTTTACTAATCCTTCTCTAGATCCCTTATGAAAACAGGCAAAACAGCAAAGCTGTAGTCTTACCCTCCAATGGCATCCTGGGGTGCATTAAGAGGAGTGTGGCCAGCAGGGCGAGGGAGGTTATCCTCCCCCTCTACTCTGCCCTAGTGAGACTGCACCTGGAGTACTGCATCCAGTTCTGGGTTCCCCAGTTCAAGAAAGATGAGGAACTACTAGAGAGAATCCAGAGGAGAGCTATAAAGATGATCAGGGGACTGGAACATCTCCCCTGTGAGGAAAGGCTGAGTGAGCCCGGCTTGTTTAGCCTAAAAAAGAGAAGACTGAGAGGGGATCTAATAAATACTTACAAATATCTTAAGGGTGGATGTCAGGACGATGGAGCCAGACTCTTCTCAGTGGTGCCCAGTGACAGGACAAGGGGCAATGGGCACAAACTGAAGCATAAGAGGTTTCAGTTGAACATGAGGAAGAAGTTCTTTACCTTGAGGGTGACAGAGCACTGGGACAGGCTGCCCAGGGGGGTTGTGGAGTCTCCTTCTCTGGAGATATTCAAAGCCCGCCTGGACAATGTCCTGTGCAACCTGCTCTAGGTGAACCTGCTTTAGCAGGTGGGATGGATTAGATGATCTCCCAAGGTCCCTTCCAACTCTTGTCATTCTGTGATTCTGTGATTCCTAATGCTACAGTGACAGTAAAACCCCAAGCATAGCAATTTTAGTCCTTCTACATTCCCAGTCTGGTCATCTTGTAAAAAATCGTGCACTTTATTAAAGGTTTAATATTTGTAAGACACAGATTCATTTGACTGCTTCCATTCAAGAAAGCTTTCTCAGCTATACTCTGAAAATTCCAGGAATTTAAATGCGAATAATTCTTTCTGATGTCTGGCTTGCTACAACTTCCTCCTCTCATGATCACTGGCATAGAATGATTCAAATCTGCAGACCAATCCTCTGCAAGTTAATGACCTACCTGTCAGTCTCACGGGGTGTGCTTGTTTATAGGATGTATTAAAAATTTATTCCTTTGCATAATTCTGTAACTATGCAAGTCTATTGCTTTATCGCACATGAGTCACTCTTAGAAAAGTACTGTGTAGTAAAATTGTTATATAGTAAACTGCTGAGACAAAAATTTAAACAGAGCTACTCAAGAAATTCTGCTGATCTCTACTGAATTCTATTAATTTCATTTGTTAGATTTAGTGCTATCATGGATACCTTGAATTTTGCACCTTTTTATTGTATGGCTTTCAAGCACTGTCTCAGTTATTTTCACTGATCTAACCAGGAATGCACTTATTACAAGATATTCTACCATTTCAACCTATTATTGCACTGAAGCAGGAGACAGCCCCTTGATACTTTATTTTTTAGTTCATAAATTCAGCTGAAATGAGAGAATATCTTTCACTTGCCTGGACACAGAAAAAAACCTTCATTTTCATGACATCGAATGATATAATTTTGCTGTTTATTCAGGTAGTTCGATAACAAAGATTAGTTATGATGGAAATGATGAAAAAAAGCCCTAACTACTGTTACATTAATAACAACATCTTGATTATGAAGCATCCTATTTATTGAAATAGAAGCTAACTGTTTTTCAAGTTTGGAGAAGAAAAATATAAAGTTAACTATGAGAAGAAAAAATATAGTTAACTCTAATTATAAAGAAGTTACTTCCAAATACCAGTTTTATAATACCAAAACTTGGAAAAAGACTACACAGAATTAGTTAATGAAAAGTATTTTTTGAGTAAGCTCGTCACTTGATGAAAACAAACCCAGATGGTGTACTTCACTCTGGCCATGAAGAGCTGGGAGCTTATCACCTCTCACTTTCATAATGGATTAAGTGTTAAATGAGTATCAAAGAACTTGGAGATTTATCGTTTTATATGCAATACTGAAAACGTGATCTTTCATGGGTAATGCTTCTACTAGAAGAGTTCCAATTTCATGAGTAACAGATTGAGTGGGGGGCTATCAGTAACAGAGTAACTTGTTTGAATATTGGAAATTGTGATTAATGACATTTCAGAACAGAGTGTAGAACAAACTTTGACACCATTCTACAGAATGCTGCATGTTATAAGGATATTTTATGGGTAGAACATGTTGTTATCGCTGTGGGTCTGAGAGATTTGTTTCCTTCTAAGGGTGGGTAGTTTGTTTTCATTAGTTGGAAAAGGAACAACCATGGGGTAGAAGGTGGTACATAATCTGAACCAACGACTTAAATGTAGGAAGAACTGTGGCAGAGAAATTTCCTCTCAGGCTCACAGTAACTGATTTAGTTCATCGCCATTATCTGGGAACGAGATTGAGGAAGGGTTTATATGGACAGCAAATTAAGACTATTTCACACTTGCATCACCCATCTACTGATGGATAGTGTCACACAGGGCAGTTTACGATCAAATTGATGGAATATTTCTTTATTCAAACAAATGTCAATTTTAAAATCTCGATACATATTTGTTTGTACAAAATAATTCCTTATTATTCCTGGACTGTGGACTTCATTCAGCTTGAGCAAAAACACTATAATCAAATTAATTGACAATTTTTTTAATATAAAATCTTTGCTGTAAAGTATGAACTATCTGGAATCACTACTGAACAACAGAGCCAGAAGAATCCAGGCATTAGATTTGTGATATTTTCTCATTTTTAACCTGTTCTGGGATTACATCTGTTTTGAGATTTATGACTTATTACAAAGATTCCATACAGTTATGCTAAACATTCTCAAGTGCAATTGTAAAGGAGCACTGTATGGATATTTTGAGGGCATCTAAAAAGGAGGACAAAGGACTCAACTGAAAATTTCAGGGCTGCATTTTCTTATGTTGTTTACACAGAATTACACCTTAATCCATAAAAAGTGTAATTTTCTTATGATTAAATCATTAAAAAATAGATAATGGGTAACAATGTTTTGTTTTATATGGAATACAGAAAAATATACAGCCTAAGTAATATCAGAGTTTAATCTCTTATAATTTTCATAGGAAACCTTAGCTACTTAAGAGAGCACAGCACACTGCAGAATATATTTTTGCTAAAAGAAAGACATTGTTAACAATAAAGTAAACACTTTGGTTTTAATCCTTGATATCCGTTTCCGTTCCATTCAGTATCCATGATACTATACTTAAAAACTTAAGTGCAATTTCATATAATGAAAGTTATTATCTGGGGCAACAAACCTTATTTTAACAGTGAAACAGTCTTTTCTTTCCTTCTTTTTATCCTTTTCTCTTTCAGTCATTGTAGAGGACCAAATATTCACTGCCCTTCATTTATGTAGATAGAGCTTTACTCATACAGTAAGTGAGCAATTTCAATATTTGAAAAAGGACACACAGAACTCTTACATTGTGAAATACTAGGTTTTGGACACCAAATTTTTATTCTTCTTTATTCAGGGTCCAGAATCTTTTGACTCATGGGAAAGTGTTACTGCTTATAATTTATTCTTTTTGTTTCTGCAAAAAGTTGCAATTTTTTTTTTTATTTACCCCACCTAGCTTATTTAAATAAAATACTGTGGTCATTTATCTTTATTTTTTATGATAGTAAAGCTACTTCCTAACTCTTCCTTAAAGAATTTTAATACTTTTAGAAAATGCAAAAGGCTAATACAAGGTTCACAAACAGTAAAGCATGAGAATCTGAGGAATATTAGATAACTGTAAGATATTCCACCATAGGTCATGTACAAAGTTATAGTTATCTCTAGTTAGATGATTTTATAATTATTTTTAAATATAATTTATACAGAGTCGATTTTATTTAATAAGGTTGGCCTGAAAATTAGAGAAGGCATTAAATTTTCACACAAAATATTGTTCTGTAAAAAACAAAATCGTAGAAAAAACTCTTTCTTAATACAGTTTAACTGCGAATGGGCTATTTCTCTTGCATTTTCCCCATTCCTCTCTCTTACAACTTCTGCACAGCATTTTTTACCCTTTCATAAATATATAATCACAGAGACCCCACCAGTGTCACTGATGGTCTCAGCTTTGGCCAGCAGTAGGTCCATTTTGGAGCTAGCTGGAACTGGCTGTGTCCAGCATGGGGGAAGACCCTGGTGTCTTCTCACAGAGGCCACCCCTGCAGGCCCCCTGCTACCAAAACTCTTGCCACATAAACCCAATACAGCTGGACATATTTGGAACTCTTATAATGAATAATGGACTGTAGGCTCTGAGGAGGAGAATAGGAAATTCCCCTTTGTCTGACCCCTGGTGATTAATAAGTCAAAAGGTGCCTTGAGTGCCCTGTACTGTAAGGTCTTTGTGCTCCAAAGCTCCAAAATTTGGATTATTTGTATTTACAAATAACGTGGGAATGTCTGGTTGTCCTGGTTTCATCTGGGATAGATAATTTTCTTCCTAATAGCTGGTACAGTGCTGTGTTTTGGATTTAGGATGAGAAGAATGTTGATAACACACCAATGTTTCAGTGTTTGCTAAACAGTGTTTACATTAAGTCAAGAACTTTTCAGTTTCCCATGCCCTGCCAGGTGCACAAGAAGCTGCAAGGCGGCACAACCAGGACAGTTGACCCAAATTGGCCAAAGGGCTAATCCAATACCATATGACGTCATGCACAGTGTATCAGCTGGAGAGAGTTGGCCGGAGGGCAGTGACTGCTGCTCGGGGACTGGCTGGGCATCAGTCAGAGGGTGGTGAGCAACCGCATCATGCATCACTTGCTTTGTTGTTTATTACTACTACTACTACTACTAATGTTTTTCTTTAATTTATTTCAATTGTTAAACTGTTATTATCTCAACCCACAATTTTTCTCATCTTTACTCTTTCAATTCTCTTCCCATCCCAGCTGGGGCTGTGTGGTGCTTAGTTGCTGGCTAGGGCTAAACCATGACACTGGGGCAAAGGCTGCTATGTGCTTGGGACATGGGAGGGGATGCTATACATCTACACCCTCACAAATTACTCTGCATTTTTGAAAACCACTTTGATCATACAACGATTCAAAGGGATACGGAGGAATGTAGCTCTCCCCTTGTGGGACTCACTCCATGCAGCTGGAAGACTGTAGTATTTCTTCAACTTATAAATTATTCCACTACATCAATAGCTCTATTTTACAGATGTGAAGCGGGTGCTATCCTGTATCCTCCTATCACTGATATCCCCTGGTGAAACCTCAAAATGCTGAGCCTCATTAGAGTTCACCTGCAATAACAAGTCTCTGTGTCGGAAATAATAAAAATTTGGCAACTGGGCCATCTGATGGAGCCTTCATGGTCAGCGCCTGAATGAACAAGGAGCAAGGGATGAGGTGAGATGGCTGACCAGGATGCAAAGAAATAACATCACTTTGTATCAATGAGGGCCAAGTGCTGGGCAGATGGACCCTGTATCAAGTGTTTTGTGTCACACCCTTGTGTTGGAGTGATAACCAAGCTAATGTGTCCATTTCTTGTGATGCCCGTTCCCCACTCATAGCCTTCATGAATACATGTGAGACCTCCTGTAAAAAAGAGTGAAGAGGATACTAAGGTGAGAATATCCAAAATTAGTGTTGCACAAAGTGCAGTGAGTCACTCACTATGAAACTGACATACATGTAAAAGCTCACATGGGGGTAAAGGGTAGAGTGTAATAGTGACTTCTGAACACCCCATTGAGATTTTACTATTGGGAATTACGTCACTCACAATGGCTACCATAGCGTTGTATATTATAATATTATGTGTTGTTAGACAGCTTAACAATATGAATCATAATCTGGCCCACATATAACCTTCACAGTAATCTGTCTGAAATCATGGGGTAGAGTTTAGTAGGCCACTGCAGAAGAACTTATAGCAAGGAGACGGTGATTTCAGGTTTAATGTGGCAGAGTTTAACCATAGGCCTTTATTGCAGAGACTCATATGTTAGTATGGGTGACTGATAAATAACCTGAGGACAGGAATGTTTGGAATGTTATTCTGCATTATAACCATTATATTTTTAATTCTGTGCCTTAAAAAATTTACCAGATACTGAGGTGGCTTTTGTTGAGTGCCAGAAATTGTTAAAATTCATTGTGTATATACATGGCAATTCCTATTTCTGTTTAACAGCACATTAATTTTTTCACCTCATCTTTTCTAATCCATCAGTACTGGGATATTGTCTAATGTTCTCTGCACAACAAAGCAATGTATACTGCACCAGTAACCATCCTAGCCTGTGTTAAAGCACATAAACAAAAATTTAGTTATAGTTCTGTGAAGCAAAAGTAAAACAATCCGTTCCTCACTGCATTTTGCACCCAAAACAAAAAAAAAAATCTGACTGATTTTATGTCAGAAAATATAATTCAGTGAGGGTTATATCTCAGTTTCATCAGAATATTCTCAAGATGTCCAAACAAGCCAAATTAAAATCATCAGTAGTCAAAATAGAACTGAAAAATTAAAAGGCAGTAAACATAATTTGAAAAGCTGAAAAAAACTGAAGTAAACTTGGAGTGAACTACAGAGAAGCCCTAGACTATGTAAAATGTATTCTTGTTTCTTTAAATTTTTGATGTGGTAACTCTTAAAATATTCTGGCCCTTCTACCTATATTGGATAATACCTATGTGCTGAACAAGTCAGTCCAAGCTTCCCTTCTCTTATGACACATTCCAGTTTTCCATCTTCAACCCATGGGAAAAACCAGCTTTTTTAGAAAGAGAAGTTCTTCACAGAGCTCTAAAATGTCTCTAGGTGACCGAAACAAAAGGATAACATGACTTAAGTTTATTAAAGAAAACTACTTAGTCCTCTTTTCTTTGTATTATTTTTTTTGTGTTACAGTACATGAGCTGTTTCCATTTCCTCACAATATGCCAATCATAATTGGGCAAGTGACAAATCCACTGAAATTAACATCTTCATTTTATAGTTGCAAGAGAGAAAGACAGTAAGCAATTTTCAAACTGTCTTGAAATTAGTTTGTATTTTTCACTTCTCATTTTGTTAAAACATATGCAGTGGTAATGGTCAAACTAGATAGCAACATTTTGCCTAGCATTCAAGATTTCATTCCTTCCAGCTGCATGCTAAGACTTAGTATCATCCCCAATGTTAACACTGCAGCACAGAATGGGAGTTACAGCATAGTTAGAGCTCCTCTAGTTTGGTTAAAATATTACTTATATGATAGTCACTTTTTTGTATGGCGAGAATATTATTTATAGTGAATGTCTCAGTTGAATTCCATTTGAACTATATATATCTAGGACAACAACTCATATGCCAAGGGAATAGTGAAGCTGAAACAGATCTAGAAAGA
Source organism: Egretta garzetta (assembly GCF_000687185.1). Classification (NCBI taxonomy): domain Eukaryota; kingdom Metazoa; phylum Chordata; class Aves; order Pelecaniformes; family Ardeidae; genus Egretta; species Egretta garzetta. The sequence continues at coordinate 880,779 of NW_009259864.1, read as the reverse complement.
TTTAGTGTTAATCAATGCACGGAGGGAAATCTATTCAACTGTTTAGAGATTAGATATTTTCCTCGCTAACAGACAGAAATTTTACCTTCACATTCACAAATTCCTCCAGAGATACCAGGATCAATGATTTGGGAAGGGCTGCCAGCCCTCAGTCTCTTTCCATGACACTGCTGCAGAGGGTAAAGCGATTAAACAGTTGGTAGCTCCTTACAAAATTGCACAGATTCTTTTGAGTTTTTTACTTATTAGTAAAAAAAGTACTTATTACCAGCTGAGTATAATGTAATAAGTAGTGAATTTTTCAAAATGAAAACACATGCAATGGGACATTCCCACTGTGTAAACCATTTTCAAAGGAATATGAAACTTTCAGCCCACAGCATTTGGATTTTTCCTTGCCCCTCCCTGGGAAGGCAAGAAGTTAAAATGATGAAAGTTACTTCCATGATTTCCATACTCAACAGTTTTAAGGGATTGGGAAATTTATTTATCTGGTCTTTATGATAAGTATGTAACAAAAACTACAGCAAAAATAGACAGTATAATTGTCCAGAGAGGAAATAAAAGCCCTGCATACTCTAAAGTGGCTTCACTTGGGAATGGACAAGATGTATCCATACTACTGAATGACAGAAAGATATTCCACTGCACTTCTGACTCTGTAATCTTCATTCTATGCCAAGCTTGCCAGTTTGATAAACCATTCCTCATAATGAAGTAAATGCTTCAGTAAAGACCTACAGAGCCCTATGTAGGTCTCCTATTTCCACTCTCCATGATCACAAAATGAGCTCAAAGGAAGTGCTATGAATTAAAAATTCCAAGACCGTGGGAGTCTCTCTCCTACAGTGTGGCACACTATGAAAATTTAAAATCTTATCTAAACTATTCCTATTTTTACATGTTCTTAGCATTTTTCATTATTTTCTTCTGTTTTTTTTTTTTTTTTTTTTTTTTTTTTTTTGGTGGGTTTGTGAGGTTTTTTAGTTTCTTAGCTTCATTGGAAGATACAACCAGAAAATATTTTTTTTCTCTGTTCTTTATACTACTATCTTAATATATGTTATGGAAGAACTGTTTGCAGTTCCAGAGTTAAAAAATTATCTAAGTTTTGTATGCAAAACAAACACCAAATGACCTTATTTTTTTAAGCTTTTTTTTTTTTTTCCTAAAAATTTCAAAGGAAGCTTTCATGGATGAATTTTAAAAATTTATCATAAGTTACTTGGGCTCAACATGCATTGCTTCTTTGTCTTCAGTTATACTCAGAATGAAATAGTTATAAGGATTTTCTATGTCCCACAGTGAAAACTTGTAGGATTCTTTGGTACAGCCTCTACTTCATGTCATTCATGGATTCATTCATTCAAAGGATTTTTCCTCTCATAGTCTCATTCCTGAAGTTGGTTCTTCCACAGGGGTGATGAATACTATTCTACTGCAAAAAAATTCCACACAGCACTGCCTTTTTTCAAAGCTCGCCAACTTTTAGTTGATTATTCTGAGATGGTTATCTGCCCCCCCATTGTCTTCAATTTTTTCTTAAGAAAAATGTCTGCTGGCTTTTCTCTCTGGAAACAATCAGAATTTTGAAAGAGCACAGCACCTTAACTGGATCTCATTAAGAATAATAGGAAATGGCAACCATTTTGAAAGGGAGTGATGGATGAACTTCTTTGAGGATTTTACCTCTGGTGAAAATAGTCATAATAATGGCTATTTAACTTAAGCTTTTTCAAAAGTTTGTTTGGAAAAAGAACCTCCATTGTTGGGTGGTTGGATTGAATAGCCTCTCCCTGATAGGTTTGTTTAATTTGTTTTTACATACCTCCAAGAAAAGAGATTTCACAACCTAGCTCACTAACTAGTTTATATATTTAACTACCCTTATAGTAAGAAAGCCTTTCCTAATATCTAATGTCTAAATCTTCCTCTCTGTAAACAGTCATTATTTTTTGCCCTATCCAGTGACATAGGGAGTACTGTTGTCTTTATAGAAACATTTTGTTTGATACTGAACAATTCTTACATCTCTGAAGTCTTCTCTAACCTGAAAAATAAGTTCTTTCCACCTGTCTTGTCAGTCATATTGTATAAATACCCTCTTAATTGTCTTCCTCAGGACTGACCCCAGTTAGCCTGTACCTGAAAGCGTTATTCCCAAAACTGATCCATGAGACCTTATCAATGCCAAAGAAAGCAGAGGACTAATTTGTATGCATCAAATTCATTGTACACAGTGAGTCAGTCTCTCTAAATATGTTATGCAAGGAGTTTATCTTTCCACAATTATTCCCCATTTCCAGCTACTTATTTCCCATCTTGTACCTGTGCATCTGCTTTCACTTTTCTAAAAGAAGTACTTTGTTCTCATCTAACTCAATTCCATTTTCTTGTTTTTATATTATTTCTATGGTATACCAAGATTACTTTGAATTCCAGTCCTCTTTTCAGTAGCGTGTCAGCTGTCCCAACTTGGGTGTTTGTAGTTCAGATGAACTTACATTTTCTTTAACCATTTAAGCTAGTGATGGAAGTGTTGACCAGAACAGAATTCAGGACAGGCTTTCTAGTAGACAATGAACAATGTTAATTAATCTCTGAGCATGATTTTTAACTGGTTTTGTACCCATGTGGTGATTTCATTGCAGCATTTGCTTGCAGAAATGGTAAGTGGAATTTTTCATTCCAGCATGAAAATATACCACATCTATTGCCTTCTGCCTTATCTACTAGGCCAGTCACCCTGCCAGGAAAGGAAATTTGGCTGGCTTGATGTGATTTGTTCTTGACAAATCCATGTTGGCTATTTCGCATCATCTTGTTACCCTCTAGGTTTTTATAAATTGATTATTTAGTAATTTGTTTTACTATCTTTTTGAGTATCAAAGTTAGTCTATCTGATCTGTAAATTCCTACTACTTTTTTTTTTTTTATTTTAAATTGGCGTAATCAAACATTGAAAGATTGTCAGGTTGCTAGTATATATTGCCAAAAATTATGTTTAACTACCGGACTTTGCTATTTTAAATTAATGGAGAATAGTGTATTTTATGGACATAGTTTTTACAGGAAATTGCTTTCTACATCAAATCTTTCCTAGATATGTATCAGACAGAGACTGAAAGAGAAAAAAGGGGATTGGCCCAAAGCTTACTGGAAGCAGTGGAAAGCCTCCCAGCTGAGGCTTCAGACTTTGGATAAGGCTCTTAGTATGTGTCTGGCACTTGCATCAGTCTGGCACCTGCATCAGTTTGACAGACAGATCAATTTGTGAGCCTGGCTATGCAAACTGAAAAGTCTTTAAAAAGGCTTTGCTGCTATACAAAATGGGAAGCAATGACATACTGACCATAATTTCATTGATATATGTAGTACTGCATACTTCATGGGAGTCATCACTGTGCTAGTGTTTTCTGTGTCAGTAATTAGAGATTTAATAAGAATAGAATTGCAGTGTATTGCAGTGGAGAAAGGAAAATTGAAGAATTTAAGGAATTTTCTGCTCTAATAAAACCTGCAGCCAATTAAAATAACTGGAGACAGTTTATGTTATTCAAGGGTTTTGTTTTGTTAAAAAAAAAAAAAAAAAAAAAACCAAACCAAAACCCAAGCCCTACCCACTAAATATAAATCAAGAAAAACCCAACCACATTCAATTTGGTTTGTTTTATTTATACAATTGTAAGGTCGCCATCTGGTGGTTGTTTTAACATCAAAAATGTGAGGTTGTTTTGAACAGCTGTTGATTCGTGATTGTGGGGGTTGAATTTAATCCAATAAAAGAATATGTGTTCAAATACTGTCACACTGAGGTTTTTTCCAGCGGTTTTGCAAAATGTTTGCTAAATAGAACAGGGTGTGACCAAAAAGATCAACATCTGAGTAATTAATATCTTAAAAAAATTTAGGGAATGGAAGTTACAATAATGACTAGCCAGGATGCTCTATGGATGCAAGTAGTTACATGTGGTTTGATACCTATATAAGGACTCATATTCTAGAAAATAATTTTAATTGATAAAAATACTGTCAAAAAGAATAGATTTTAGGTTCCACAATCAAACGCGAGATTTATCTTAGCCAGCTTCAGCAACTGAAAAATTAAGCCAGTTAGTTGTCTGGCATACTTCTGTTGTCAGTGAAGAAATACAGATCCCTTTAAATAGCAATTCATCTTCACCTAATAAAGGCATGCAAGACAAATATGATGAAACACCCTCTGGAAGGGCTCATCTCTGTCTCTAGTTGAGTATCTTAGTGACTGTGTCCAACCTTTAGAAAAGTAAAGCTAAGATGAAATCTGGTCTAAGATCAACTGTTGGACAATCCCTGCTGGCCAGGAAATCTTCCTTTCTGCCTCTTAGGCATGAAACAAACCAGCTGATTTTGAGCTGTTTAGGACAGAGTTGCGAGTTGTTGAGGCCAGAAGAATGGTAACAGGGTAGGGACTGAACTTGGCCCATTTCCAGCCACATTTCACGTGCAGGTATCTACGCACTATGTCAAGGCATTGTGAGATGTAACTATGACTTCACTGCTTATCAGCTTTCTATTTAACTACGGACATCACTTCTGTTTTTTGCTTGAATTCCCCCTAGGAAAACAGAAATAAATAGATAGATATCTATAGATAGATAGAGAAATAAATAGATAGATATACTACTAGAAATGTATAAATAGGACAATCACTACTTTAGCCAATTCAATTTTTAGACTTTACAGCTGGGCAGTGTTTTTCCTATTTTTTGATGAATTTGAATTCACTTACTAAAATTCTGTGCTTTACACAGACTGAAGCTATTCACATTTCAAAGCTGTCAAAATATTTCCTTTATAGCTTTTTAAAAACTTTTCCTTTCAGAAAGACATTGTGTTGAGTATTTCTTCTCAGAAAAGAAGTTAAGCAAACAGATAAAGTAGGCAGAGAACTAAATAAAATATTTCATCTCAGGTTGATCAGCATGCTTCTGAATTCTTTTGTTCATTTGTTTGTATCACCAAAAGAAAGAATAAAATATTAAACACTAAAAGAAATATTCAAATATTAAAAATGTTTTTCAAGTTGACCTGAGCAGAACTTTTTCCATATTTTCTGTTACACCAAAAGTTCTTTGGTTTAAGCTTTTGGAATTTCTGTCAAAGTGCACACCATATAAAAATTATGCCTGTGTCACCACAAGGAATAAAATCACAGAAGAGGATTTGTATATATATTATTTAATTACCCTATAGAAACAGAATGTAGGATTTGAAGAAATCTCTCACAACGGAGGACAAGGCACAAGAAGAAAGATGATGCTATCATTTAAAATACTCCCAGAGAGGTTTCTTCAAAATCTGTATATGCAATATCACATAAGAATTCTTTTTCAGCTCATGTCCTTTTGAGAATATCTCAAGCCTTCCATAAAAAGATGAAGGGAATGGTTATTCTGTGAATCAACCTATAAGGACACTATACCATTCAATAACAGAGGAAAAATATTTTCTCAGGACTGTTTCTTTGCTTTTCCTATGGCAGCTAGTTGCAATGTTTTAAAAGTTTTCCTATATATTACTCACTCTCTCCTCTCTGTATTACTAGGAAGCAAAAGTGGTTAGTATTCTTCCTATGTAAATAGGATATTGCCAGAGAAAGGTTGTATATTACCCAACATCTCACTGAAAATATGTGGCAGGAGAAATAGTGTTCAACTTTGCTTCCAAAATTCCAACTCATTTTAGAAGAATGACTTAAAAATTTTGAAATTATATCTTTGAAAATATTTTTCCCTTTACTTTTAATTTCCAATTCAGTTTAAAACAATGTGTTTTTTTAGGCTAATGGTTGAATTTGTAATGTGAATGTAAATGAAAACATTAAAAAAGTAAAAGAAAAAATACAGTCCTTTTTTTGTGAAACACTGGGGAAAAGGAGCTTTTCAGTAATTTCTCTAAGTGCTAAAACAGTCCTGAAGAGAAGAGGGCTTCTGCATTCCAGGAATCCTAACTCTCTATTATTCTGTTGCTCATAAACTCTGTTACCAGAAAATCATGTCAGAGTTCTGAAGTTACTCTGAAATGCTTTTTATAATGTTAGTCATGGTTGTTCAGTCCAGACTGAAGCAACATTAATTTTCTGTCATGCAAATATTACATTTTATATCGATAGAAAAAAAAAATCACAATACTTGAAGGCTTCAAGTTACATAGAATGTTTTATATACATGATTTTGATAGATTAAAACATCTACATACAAATGAATATGAATAGTACATATGAATTGTCACATCCTTTGAAATCACACTTTTTAATCACCAGTACCTATTTTTAATCTGTGATATGTTAGCATACATGTACATTTATATATTGTTATACGTATTATATATTCTACAGTATTCTTACATTTTATAACAATAATAATATGCGGTCCATTTAAAAATTTATAATTTTCAGTCTTTTCTCATAGTATTAGCTCATTGTTTACTTTAGATTGCATCACCTTTTTTGTACCTCTGCTGGTTCTGCAAAACAGAACACATTTGAATTACACACAAACATGTCATACTTCTGTTTACTGTAAATCTGTATCAGCCCAAACCAGCATTGTTTACATAGGAATAAAGTGCAATATAGTAAAAGATTACAGAAATGAATTGTATACAAATAAACCACAAATAAACTAAGTGCTATCTAAAAGTATAATGAACTGTTGATTAATAATGCATTAGAAGTTAACACTGAAATCAAATTAGTCATCTCAGGAAGTTTGTATGCAATTTTTTTTCCTTGTCACTGATGGTGCGGTAATAGTTTTTAAGGCAAGTATGTTTCTATGATGAGTTCATTTAGTATTCAGCATAATAGCACTGATAATAATGAGCTCATTTGGCTTCCATTATATAAGCATTAGATAATGGATACCTATATTAAAGTGTTACTGTTATGGCGGTGCTTTTTTTCTTCATTGGGTACACAGTGCTAAATCTTTAAAGTAAAGCTTTTATGCAAATTGTTGATGTTTTTATCTTTGAATCATGACTAATTTTATGGACTCTGGAATCCCATTATTGTCAAAGTTGCTTTTGATATGAGACACTCAGTAATTTGACTTGCCAAGAGTTTTATTATCATTAGTTCTATCCCAGCTTTTTGCTTTCATCTTTTCTCCTTTTGTCAGCTTTTTACATACTGCTACTTGTAGTATCATCCAACAAAAATATACAGACACTTCTGGCAATGCTCTGCTAATGTTAACACTCTTAAAGTGTCATAGCCCAGTACACTGGCTTGCTCTCTAGTGAATGACTTGTTTGGCTTGCTGGATGCTAGAATCCCCCCTGACAATTGCTGATGCTGTACTTCTGTGTTTTTAGTGGGGAAGATATTTATACTAAAGATTAAGAGATTTAAGTAGTAGGAAAGCACAGGCTGGAGCTTTATTTTATTTAAGGCTTATCATACTCCAAAATCCTTCAGAGAAGATGCTGTGGAACAGTTTATTCATAGCCATTTAACTCTGAAGCCAATTTAAGACTTCAACATGCAGAATGTTATCAGATTACTCGTTTTCTATTGTGTGCAAGTGTCATAGAAAAAATAGTAGTAACAGTTCTAACTGGCTCAGCTTCCTGTATGTATTCTGATTTATTTTTTGCATCTACACTGCTTGGTAGGTAGTTGTTTCTATGATAAGCCAAAACAGTGACTGCTTTCTGACCTGGGTCTGTCCACATGACCCTAGTCCTAGGACAGCATGTCCATACTTTTTTCAATAGATCAAAACTCAGCCAGACCATACTGTTACTCTTTCTTATGTGCAATACTAGCATGCTTTAGGAAGGATCTCAGGTCTGACTTCCCCTGGCTGTCTCAGCCCCATGGACACCACAGCAAAATATGATTGGTAGCCTCAAGCTAAGTGTGTCTGTTCTGTCCACATTGTGCCTAGCCATACATGGTCTTGACCTGGTGCCAACAGGCTGAGTAGATTTAGTCCGTCTTTGCTGCACTCAAGACCATGCTGCAACCATTTTGCATACATGCAGTTGGGACACTGTGCAAGTTTAGGTTTTAAACCAGGTTTGGGCCTGAGCTTAGTGATCATATCTAAGACTTTTTCACTAAAATGGGAACAGAGGTATTACCCCATAAACAGAGGGCTGAGAGGACAAAAAACTGAAAAATGAGAGATAATGGACCTACATTAATATAAAGGTTTTCTGGTAAACCAAATAATCAGTGCCTATTCATTTATAACTCATGAGACTGAGGAATAAACTATTTTTAACAAAAAGTTATCTGAGGAATAATTATGCCAATCTGCTATATTAGGTCAGCTAGGGGGCTACATTGTCTAGACAGGGTTACGGTTGATTTTGTTTGAATTTTTTTAAAGGGCAAAACCGTTTCTATTAATAAAACACAGAACAGAGAATAAAAGGATCCACATTTCTGGTGGATCCACAGAGAGGCCGTGTAGTTATGAAGCTTACTTTTCTACATTCTGCAGAGCTATTGAATTTCATAAATAAAGTTGAAACCTAAGTTGGTAAATAAAGATATTAACTCTGAAAATGAACTTTAAATTTTCTCATGTTTTAAAATGAGCCTTGTATCATTGAAAGACAAGGGGGATGTACATCTGAAGTATCAAACCTGTCCTGAAGCCAGTAAATCTATATTCTCTGACAGACACTTACCTGATCTGGTATGAAGACATCATGACTTGGGATACTTTTGTGCTTATTTCTGTACTTGCTGGTTATATATATGTGTGTGTGTGTGTTTAAATAATAACAACCTATGGATTTAAAGCAGGAACACACTCCAAATTGAAATTTGCTCTGAAAAGTCAAATTAATTATATATATATATATATGTTTTACAGAGGGTTATGAAACAACAGAATTATCTGGTAGGACATACAAACATAAAAAAAAGCAGTACTGGATCCAGCTAAAGGTCCTGCAAGCCCCTTATTCCGTGCTGAATTGAGTCTAAATTAAAAGCCTAGGGAGAGAATTATAGGCAAGCATAAATGATACTTCTGTTGAGTACTCTCTCAATTGTTTTTGGCTCAGAGATTTCCTGAGCTGGCAGTAGTTTCTATGTATTTACGACCCTCAACAGTCTCCTCTTCAGTGAATGTGTCCAGTCTTCCCTTAGCTTGATGCGGACTTTTTGACATGGGGATCCAAAGATTCAATATGCACTATGTTAAAATCATCTGCCTTTAAAACAGTTACTAACTGATGAAAACATACTACAAGGTGCTCAAAATGTATAACTAAAGCAATCAGTTGAGATATTGACAGGGGTGGTTCTGCAGTAAAATGAAAAAAAAAAAAAAAAGTATGCAGTTGTGCAAGTTTTTGACAACTTGTGTCCATTTAACATTTTCAGTTCAAAAGTGCACATTCTTTTGATATCTGTTTATAACAGATATGGATAAGTTTTCTTCACACTATGCTTAGTTAAACTCTAAAAAGATCAGAAAAATAAAATAATTTTTCTTTGAAAACAGTCACTTTTTCCTTGTTTGTCACACAGGACTTTAATGTTTCTTTAAAATCTTTATATATGCAATGAACTCTCCCTTTTGAATATCCAGAAATCCAGGTAATAAGAGAAGAACTTCAGTCTTCTGAAAGATTCTAAACATCTTCAAAGTTACAAACATATTAATCTCCTAATGCACCCAGTCTGTATAGCACCAGATCAGAAGGCTGACTTAAAATTGCTTGTGATAAATATGTCTAAGCACCATAAACATGCTCTGAATCCATTTTTGAGACTATAATCTAAGTTTTAGCAAGTGGATAAAAGACTATAAAGTAGTTTATCTTTTTGTCACAAGCTAGCCTTTTATTATCATAGAAACATTGTATGGACATGGAGCCCAATTACTTGGTTGGTTGGTCTGTTGGTTGGTTTCTCTTGTACAAGTAAAGGCTATAGAGCTTACTCTCCCCATGGCACAAGCAGTCTCTTTTGAGTAGATTTGGGTCACCAGCAGCAGTGAACCTGACCTGGCTTCTTGTGGTCTGCCAGTAGCATTATTTATTTTCTAATAAAACTTTTCCCTCACTGGGTTGAAGACAGGTAGGCAATTACCAGGTTAGTCAATCTTGGGCAATCTTTAAAGAAGCTGTAGAAAAAGCAAACTGGGAGAAAAAAAATCTCAGTAACAGTGATAAGAAATGATGTGAGCTGGATGGGAGTGGTTTCCTGGTGATGAACATGAAGTTGTTGATCTACTGCCCTAAGACCAAGGTGGCCTCATGTCTTCTATGCTTTCTTCTCCTTCAGTATACAACCCTGTTCTTAAAGGGGGCTTTGACTAATAATCTAAAAGTCAGCAGAAGAGGTTAAAAGTAACAGAACAGATCTCAAAAGATTGATGTAAAGGGGATTGATGGATATCTTACGAATGCTCAAATACTAATATCTCTAGCTTATTTTCAGGACTCTTGTTGTTTCACTGTGTTCTTTCCTGGATGTGTATTTTGTAATGCAGTAGACTGATTAGATTGCTTCCTCCTTACCTGAACATGAAAACAATTTTCAACTCTCGAGAAATTTCATATGATAACCTTCTTCATTGCCCAACAGCATATATAAAAACTGAATCGTTGGAAGTGCTATTCAGCATAACTGTATTCTAGGCTTGTTCTTTAATGAATTTTTAACGGAGTACTTCACCATTTTGATCTGAAAGGACCATGCTGTAATTCCTTCATCTCCTCAAGCGGTCTACACCGTGTTTTGATTTAATCTTCCTGGCTTGAGAGAAAAGTCAGGATTCACCTGTGGAAATAAGAGCACTGCTTGTCAGTATTAGGGTGGTCCCTAACAACCACCTCTGGAAGTCTTATGAGCAAGGGAAACTCTGAGAATAGAGGGTGTCTAGATCACATTTGATGAAAGAAATATTTCATGAGTTTTGCACAGGGAGCATTTCTAGGGATTTATACAAATTTCAGAGCAAGACAGTAACTAATTATTGGAAAAAATAGAAAGTATTCCCTCCCTCTCTTGCAATTTCTGAAAACACTGATTAAAGGAGAAATCTCTGAATCTCCTGAACTTTTTTCTTTGTTTGTTTGTTTGGAATGACAGCACAGATAAATAAGAAAGAGGACTAAGGTACCTGTCCCTTACTGACTCTCACCTGCTCAGCTCCAGCTGTGGAAGAGTTTGTCATAGTAATGGACAGCATGCCAAGTGAGCATCTCTCAGTAAACACCTCTGTGAGGAAATTTGAGAAGGACTGTGACTCCTCAGGTGCAATTTCTCTCACTGATCTCTATGGGCCATTGAAGACTTGTGCCATCACCTGTGCACATTTCAAAGCCTAATTGCAACTGATGACCCAGTCAGTCTGAGAGAGAATAGGATTGTTTTCACACCTGTATTAAAAGGAACCCAAGGGAAACAGAAATTTTTAAATCTTTTAGGCTCCTCATAAAACCCTTGTTGAGTCCAGTGGTCATTGAATAAGGGAAACAGTTAATGTATATTGACAAGAATATGTGTTTCCCTGAAATATCTCAGAGACTGCTTAATACATGAGAATGTTAGAATTGTCTCCTCCACGTCACTAAATAACATTGAAATTTTTCCCTGTTTTAGTGTTAATACTAAATCCTAAAGTATCACAGGTTTGTTTTTTTTTCCTGAGCAGCAGAAGAACACTTTGAAGTTACATAGAAGCACAGACTCAGCTCCAGAAATCATCAAACCGGCTTCCTCCTTGTCTGTTGGTTTGACCATTTGTAGGGGCTTCTAAGGTGTTTGCACCCCACTGTAAGTGTTAAAATATTCTGACATTGTATGTTGACATGGTTTTAAATGTTGCCTTAGAACTACATTCATATTTCTGGTGCAACTGAGATCAAATAAAATGAAATTACTTAGGTGGTTCTTTCATTAGAAAAGTAACTTACCCTTCAAAACCAAGGAAAAAAGGATTTTAGACTGTATATCAGCATTTGTGATTAAAGTCATAATTCTAAAATGCATTCAGAAATATAATTGATTTCAGAAACCCTTGGATGAAATCCAACCCCTTAGTATGTATTCTACTGATTAATCAAGAATCAATAATTAAATACTTCTGTCCTAGCATATACACTATGGTTTACATCTACTAGGCAATGTGGGGTTTTTCTTGTCTGAGTTAAAACAAAACAATGGCTTCTTAAATTAATTTCAAATGTTTTAAATTCATTTGATCAGAATCTTATGACCTTTAAAGCTTGTCCTGTCTTCTTGTATTTCCACAGAGATTTCCTTTGCTTTACATGTGACAAACAGGGAAGTAAAGCCGCATCCCAAACCACTCTACTACTACAATGTTGCTTTTGATAGAGCTCTCCAGTGGAACCCCATATTGGATTTTCTGTATTAGCTGTGTTCTACATGAAGTGCTGCTCCTCATGGAGAGAGGAAGAGATCTTGTTAGCAAAGACCTCATTAGCAACTGAGAGATGAAGAATGAAACTTGTGAATGGGTTTTAAAAAAAGATGCAGATGAGGGTGTGTTTAGAAGAAATGACTAGAAAGAAGGAAAGTGTAGAAAGAAGAAAAGAAAAATTAGAGGAGAAAAAACAGCTAGAGAGGAGATAGGAAAGAAAACATACAGAAGTAAAGAAAAACAAGTAAAAATAATAGTATAGGAGGAAGAAAGCCAAATGGGGAAATAAAGGTTAAAATAGATTAAATGGAATGGAAAAAAAATGTGTGTAACAAAGAATCTGAAAAGAATAGAAAAGATGTAAACAAGACAAGTATTTTGAAGAGAATGAACAATTAGACTATTTTTGAACAAAAAGTAAATTTTGCAAAAATATTTTATGAGAACATGGACTGAGAATAAAATATTGAAAAATCAGAGAGAAAGTTGTTGAAGATCTACTGAAATGAAGAAGAGAGAAAAGGAAAATATATTGGAAACTCAAAGTCACTGTGTAAATGCAAGATTCTGTAAATTTGGTTTTACATATCCAAAAAGCCTCAAAGTGTGGTTCCTGGCTTGATGTTTAGCACATAGAAAATGCCTTTGTGGAAGTTCTAAGTTACTCTTCTCCTGCATGTATATGTCATATAAACTGGTAACTTGATGTATCAGTAAAATTTTATGAGCCATTATGATGACTTTTTGAAACTCTGACTGAAATGAGAAATGATTGTCATATATCCCACAGCTCTGGAACTTTGGGGCATCCACATCAGCCTCCACCTACTATACAACTTGATGTTAACTCATGCTGTGTTTGTTATTTTGTTAATGCCAAGAAAGTCATCCAGACAGAAAAATGCCTGTCTCATATTTTTAGAATGTAAAAGTCTGCAGTAATAGTTTTTCTTTCTCAATATCTTGTAAGTGGCATAAAATCTAAACTACTGAATGACTGTCCGTTCCCAAACAGACAAATGGAAATGGCTATGGTAACATGATCCTGCCAGTAGTACATAAAAGCTGGCATATGATGTTAAACGGTTATTTGATTAAACCATTATTATGTCTTTTCCTTTGACATTCAGTAGCAGGTCCGTTTTTATCTGAGGAGTACTTTCTTATTTTTCTTTGCTTACTTTTCTTTCTTCACCTTCAGTTAGAGACCCAATCAAATGATGTGTACAGGGCACATGCAATTGTTGAACTAAACCATGGCTGATGGCTAATAACTCTTGCAACATTTAGCACAACAGCAGCCCAGTCCTGCTACTCCAGCACAATCTTCTGATCTGGCATCTGTGTCATCCACACTATTTAGGGTATATCTCTGACACATCACTGAGCCTGAAGGGAACAGCAGAACTCCTAACACATTTTTTAATTCCATGAATCAGAGGACTGCGCTTTTTGACTGTTACTGTACCACTTCTCTGTAAAGAGAGGTTTTAAATAAAAAGGGTAATCCATTATGTTTGTATGTGGGTCATATGATAGTGACATGACCAATATGCAAGTATTTCTCTATTCTGGTCAGAATCGCGCCTATTACATGATGAGGTATTCCAGTATTTTGCCGTACCTGCCATTCATACTGTAGGGCAATACTCAGGACTGTAATTTTCCAGCACCTCACTAAGAAGTCATGTCATTGGCCTCAACCCAAAGGCTCTTTTACTTAGGAGGAGGGGGAAAAATCACATATGCATGAGTACATACTTTCATATAGGTATTTGATATTTCTTTATGGGTTTTGTTTGGCTTTTTTTTTAAGGGACTATTTTTAGAAATACTTTCTAATCTTGAAGTCTTAATGAGAAGATGTTTCAAAGGGATTTCTAGGGTTTGGGTAGTGGTGGTGTTAGTCTTGCAGTTTGTAGTTAATATAGGGACAGGAAGTGCTAGTTTGGAGACTCTAGCAAACGGATCAGTATTATGCCAGAATGCAACCTCCAATTATGTATACCAAGCTGTAATTCTAGTTCCAGAGGGTGAGATCAGGACCAGAATGTATACTGGGCTTATTTAGGTGCTTAAAAGCACATTGATTCAGGATGTAATTCCAAGAAATAGAAACTTGGTCTGTCACAGAAAGCTTAATAACTTTCACTACTTTTATGTTAGATACAGTAGATTATAACCTTCCACACATGCAGCTACAGCAGCAGCTTTGAAGTCACAGCACAGCATCAGGGTTTCCTAGGATCAAACAGCATAGTGAAGCATGCAGTGGTCGTGGGAATTCAAGTTATCACAGTGGTGGCTCAAGTAATACTGACAGTAGTGGCAGATGTACCAAGAAGCTGTTCAGAATCATTCCACCCCCACCCCCTCTAAAAAATGATGGCAGGATATTTGAGCCCAAGCTACTTCCAACTGCTTGGTTTTTAGGTGTAGTTTGCAGAGCCTCTGGAACAGATAACCTTGTGTCCCCTCACATCTGTCAGCGTTAGTTACAAACAGTATTATTCATGTATATGGAGTTTAGTGTTGCAGTTTATGTTAGGGCAATCTATTAACTGTAAGTCGGTTGGCAAGTGGAATTTTTCTGACCTACCACATCATGACTCTTCTTCATGTAAACACAAATTTGGAGAAAAAGTTTCTTAAATACGATCTACTTCTCACCAAAGCATGTTCCCAGTAAAAAAATGTGACTCTCAGCATTGACTTCAAAACACACTGAACAAGCTATTGCCCTGCTGCTTGCTGGAATATGCAGAACACCTAAAAGCAGAGTGTAAATGAACTCACTGACAGACGATGTCAGTTCAGTTCAGGCTTTGGTAGGTATGTGGATACAGATCAGTGGAAGGAATGTCCTACCATTCCCACCGGCCCTCTCTCTGGGCAGTGTGGAAATTCCAGATCTAATCCATTGTTTTCACAATAACATTTTAATTTATTGGGGTTTTTTTTTCCCTTTTGTCCTCATCATCTTTTAAAATCTGAAGTGTGTAGCATAGAATTTCTCTAAAAACACATGGATTTTATGGTTAACATGTCAGTAGACCAGACAAAGTTGCACTGTAAGTATGACAAATGAGTGCTTTTCAATTGATTCTCCCTTTAGAGCAATAAGTGTTATAGAACTAGGTTCTTTAAATAGTGAGGGGAGTTGGAGCTTGGTACTATGGACAGTATATCAAATTCAGATACCTAACAAAAGAAATCAATCACAATCCCATTTCCTAAAGTGAATCAAAATCATTTCCAGTTATACCAGAAGAATCTGCAGCTGTTTTGACAGCACCTAGTTTATGTGCAGTAATAGCAAAGCTTATTTGGGAAAGACAGTAAGATGCTGTTAAACTGGTCTTATCATTCCAATTAGGAATCAGTTTTAGCACTCTGCCACTCTGCACTATTTCACATGACAAGATTAAGAGTACTGGACAATACACATCAGTGATCTCCTCACTACTGAAGACAGGGTTTG
This sequence comes from Egretta garzetta, assembly GCF_000687185.1. Classification (NCBI taxonomy): domain Eukaryota; kingdom Metazoa; phylum Chordata; class Aves; order Pelecaniformes; family Ardeidae; genus Egretta; species Egretta garzetta. Next base: position 864,897 of record NW_009259864.1, on the reverse strand, counting down.
CAGGTCTAGCTTTGTGTTTTGTTTTGGCAAAAGCCAGCTTTGTGTTTCTCTTTTGCTATTATTTTCCTCCCCTCTTTTTTGTTTTTATAAAATCTGTTAGTCTTTTTTTCAAGTCCTTTGGCACTATGATAGCTTTAGTGAGCTATCAAAAGCTACTTCCATCTTCTATGGCAGATGCCTAGAGCTATAGTTTGAAATCAAAGAAAATAAACTGTGTTGACATGATTGGTAACATATACTCTGTACATCACAGTAGGTTTCAAAAGTTGTCTTTGCAAAGCTCAAAAAGAATTTTTTTTTTTTATTCTGTAGTTATCTAAAAATCCTCACATTAAAAAAAAAGTAGTAGCTGAAATTATGTGCAAATGAGTATGACATTCAAAGCAGATTCTCAGATGGTGTAACATGTCATAACTTCCTGGTGTAATTATGGCAGTTTATATTAGCTGAAAATCTGTTCCCTAATGATTATACCAAAGTACATAATATTAAGACCAAAATAATGTGTTTGAAACTGCTACTCAAAGAAGCAATCATACTTCCTTATTTGTATATGAGCTTGATACTGTCAAACAGCTGTAAATTTTGTTATTTTAATTGAAAACTATTTTGATCCATATTTTTAAAAAAAATTATTATTGATTTCTTAATTTTAAATATTTTAATTTGATGTACTGTACCATGCACCAAATCCCGCTACTATTTGAAGACCTTAGATTCACTGTGCTTACTGACTGCTCTAAAGAGAGAAATGAATGTAAAGAACACATTCATCACAGTTATGAGATAACCTAGTGTGATCAGTGGCATGTTAACCACAAAATTTTTGATTGCTTGGAGGAGCAAGTCAAAAGTTATTATTTTTTTAATCTCATTTGCTCCAGAAATAAGAAACTCTGCAGGAAGAGAAATTTCTTGAGAAGGCATTTTTGCAGTCATCTGACCTGCAATGAGAAGAGTATGTGAACTGCTAAAAGAAGAACTCAGATAAAACAGATCATGAATTTCTGAATAAAATCTACTTAGAAGACAGTACCTTTTGTAAAATCATAAAATTCAATCTTATTTGGTCTAGAATTAGGAAACTGCAAGGAAATAAATTCCTTTAGAAGGCAATTTCTCAGTCATTTGTACTTATGTGAGACTAACTCAAATAAAACCTTTGTAATAAAAAGTATCTTTTGTAAAATCAGGAAACGCATTGGAAGGTTTGATATTTCTTCAAATCTGTTTCCATTTTAAAAGGAAATAAAATGTAATTTCTGTTTATCCCAAATATGTTTTCACTGCAAATGGTATCAAAACATTTACTTTCTTTTCTGCTGTCTTATTGCACTTTATTGTACTTCTTATTGCCTGGATTTTGGCATATCCAGATCAAGGCACAGGCCACTTCTAAACCTGTAAATGTGCTGAATTGTTTGTGACTTCATGAGCAGCTTTACCTAGAGCCAGGGGAAGAATCTAGGACTCCTGTGTCACAGAAGGGCATTTCTACCAAAAAAAAAGTATCCTTCCTTTTTTCCTTTTTGCTGAAGTTATAGCACAGACAGCTCAAAGCTTCTAAGTACTGTAAGCAAAATTGAATTTTATCACCCCAAGGATAATGACAAAATTAATTCGGTCTTGTGGAAGAGCCAGAAGTATTCCTTCAGGTACCATTTGCCTTCCTGGCTCAAAATACTGAAACTGAACACATTCCTAATACCAATAATGGATAGCTGCAGCCCATTTTCCTGCACACACTTACTTGTCCTCTGACTCCCATCAATGCTGTGTACATGACTTTCAGAAAAAAACAGCATTACTGGAAAAAAGGATGGTGAGGGAAAACAATCCTAGACCCTGCTTTCTCTTCCCCCCCCCCCAATGATACACACCGTTGCCTACTGCTACAACCACTTCTTTCAGGGAGGACTGTAGCCACCCTTCATCCCTACAGCTGTGTGGGCCTAAAATGTCTGCACTGGGGTCCATGGAGAAGAGCCACAAACAGGCTATGGAACACTAGTCACACATTACTGAATGTAGGTATTTCACTTTTATTTAGTGGACACCTTCCTGCTTCACTAGATTAACCTACCCTGAGTTGTAGTACTTGACTACAGCAAGTATACATATGAAAACTTTCTAACTCTCTTCATTTTTTTTATTTTTTTCTTAATTTTTTTTTTTTTTCCTGGTGAGACCTCACCTGGAGTACTGCGTCTAGCTCTGGAGCCCCCAGC
>NW_009259864.1:860775-862259 GCF_000687185.1 Egretta garzetta | reverse complement strand
GTTAGCGGTGTCCCTGCTCACTGCAGGGAGGTTGGACTACATGGCCTCTAGGGGTCCCTTCCAACCCAAAACATTCTATGATTCTACGATTTTTCATGAGCTGAACTTTATGAATACATGTATAAAGATGTGAAATCACTCATTGAGCTCCCCACTAAACCTTTGTGTAAAAAATTGCACACAGATGCAGTTTTCCCCTAGAAGTTCACACACACAAGAGAAATAATTTGTTCTTATCATCAAATGAAAAACAATGAATATCCACTCTGAAGCCAGGGCACGGTACGATAGCTGGCACAACAGTTGTGTTGGTGGGACTCTAATTATTCTCTGAGGGAAGGAAAAATGGATAGAGATTAAAAGATATTTTATTCTGTTAATGGTTTTTGTGCTGTAAATTTCTACCACATCTTTTGTCAGCAATTGACTTTGTCTTAGGAAAATATGCCTCTTTTGTTCATGGATTCAAATAACTTAATGTGCTGTACTTCACTAAGTTAATGCTCAGAAAAAATAGGAACCACTTTTAAACCCTGACTTCAATAGCTTTTCCGTGCAGCACAAGAAGAAATATAGGTGTCAGTATCAGTGCTGAGGCAAAGCACCTACATTAACATAAGAGATAAAAGTAATACACTTGTTATTCACTAAACACTTAAAAGACACTTCAAACCTAGTTTTGAATACTACTTTTTGGGGGAGCCAAAAATTACAGGAAGTCTTAATAAATATGCACAGGAAGAGCTTACCTGGAACTTTTCCAATACAATTTGTGCATTGTATTTTTTGTTCAACATGTTTTAAGGAACAAAGCTGGCTTTTCAAAAACGCAAAAAGTTAGGTACATAGATAATTTACAGTGTGCTTATACACAGAGTGCTAGTATTCAATAGCCTATATTAGGATTGCCAAACACCTCAAAAAACTTCAGAATATGAACACAAAATAAAGCTTCAACCCTTTTTCATTTTTTCCTTTTTCCTCTAGGAAGCTCTAGTTGGTATAAAGCTTTTCTATTTTTTTCTTATTTTAATAGTAAGACAGTAACCAAGACAGTAAGTTACAAATTTTGCAAAAAAAAGTAACACATTTCTTTATTATTTGAAATATAATTAGTATAATAGCACTAATTCTTGGAAGAGAAAAACATAATTTTTCTTCTAGCACTAGCACAGATATTTACTAAGCTATAACTTTTATTCTTTCTTTGTTATCTGGTTTTCCTGATAGAAGAGATGAATATTGACCAGAAAATAGCACACAAAGATGGGTTTGTAGTAAGTCTGGGTATGGAATAACCCAAACAAGTCCAATTTTACTAGCTACCCAAAGGAAAAATCATCACTTTTTTTTCAGATTTTTTCTTTCTTTTATAGAATAGAATCATAGAATCATTTAGGTTGGAAAAGACCTTTAAGATCATCAAGTCCAGCTGTTAACCTAACACTGCCATCGCACCACTAAACCATGTCCCTAAGCACCTC
>NW_009259864.1:855391-858834 GCF_000687185.1 Egretta garzetta | reverse complement strand
GTGGAGGCCCCATCCCTGGAAACATTCACGGCCAGGTTGGATGGGGCTCTGAGCAACCTGATCTAGTTAGCAGTGTCCCTGCTCACTGCAGGGAGGTTGGACTACATGGCCTCTAGGGGTCCCTTCCAACCCAAAACATTCTATGATTCTACGATTTTTCATGAGCTGAACTTTATGAATACATGTATAAAGATGTGAAATCACTCATTGAGCTCCCCACTAAACCTTTGTGTAAAAAATTGCACACAGATGCAGTTTTCCCCTAGAAGTTCACACACACAAGAGAAATAATTTGTTCTTATCATCAAATGAAAAACAATGAATATCCACTCTGAAGCCAGGGCACGGTACGATAGCTGGCACAACAGTTGTGTTGGTGGGACTCTAATTATTCTCTGAGGGAAGGAAAAATGGATAGAGATTAAAAGATATTTTATTCTGTTAATGGTTTTTGTGCTGTAAATTTCTACCACATCTTTTGTCAGCAATTGACTTTGTCTTAGGAAAATATGCCTCTTTTGTTCATGGATTCAAATAACTTAATGTGCTGTACTTCACTAAGTTAATGCTCAGAAAAAATAGGAACCACTTTTAAACCCTGACTTCAATAGCTTTTCCGTGCAGCACAAGAAGAAATATAGGTGTCAGTATCAGTGCTGAGGCAAAGCACCTACATTAACATAAGAGATAAAAGTAATACACTTGTTATTCACTAAACACTTAAAAGACACTTCAAACCTAGTTTTGAATACTACTTTTTGGGGGAGCCAAAAATTACAGGAAGTCTTAATAAATATGCACAGGAAGAGCTTACCTGGAACTTTTCCAATACAATTTGTGCATTGTATTTTTTGTTCAACATGTTTTAAGGAACAAAGCTGGCTTTTCAAAAACGCAAAAAGTTAGGTACATAGATAATTTACAGTGTGCTTATACACAGAGTGCTAGTATTCAATAGCCTATATTAGGATTGCCAAACACCTCAAAAAACTTCAGAATATGAACACAAAATAAAGCTTCAACCCTTTTTCATTTTTTCCTTTTTCCTCTAGGAAGCTCTAGTTGGTATAAAGCTTTTCTATTTTTTTCTTATTTTAATAGTAAGACAGTAACCAAGACAGTAAGTTACAAATTTTGCAAAAAAAAGTAACACATTTCTTTATTATTTGAAATATAATTAGTATAATAGCACTAATTCTTGGAAGAGAAAAACATAATTTTTCTTCTAGCACTAGCACAGATATTTACTAAGCTATAACTTTTATTCTTTCTTTGTTATCTGGTTTTCCTGATAGAAGAGATGAATATTGACCAGAAAATAGCACACAAAGATGGGTTTGTAGTAAGTCTGGGTATGGAATAACCCAAACAAGTCCAATTTTACTAGCTACCCAAAGGAAAAATCATCACTTTTTTTTCAGATTTTTTCTTTCTTTTATAGAATAGAATCATAGAATCATTTAGGTTGGAAAAGACCTTTAAGATCATCAAGTCCAGCTGTTAACCTAACACTGCCATCGCACCACTAAACCATGTCCCTAAGCACCTCGTCTATCCGTCTTTTAAATACTCCCAGTGATGGAGACTCCACCACTTCCCTGGGCAGTCCATTCCAGAGCCTGACAACCCTTTCTGTGAAGAAATTTTTCCTAATGTCTAACCTAAACCTGCCCTGGTGCAACTTCAGACCATTTCCCCTCATCCATATCACGGATATGGTTTTTACAGAGCTTCTAGTTTCAGTCCCGAGGTGCTCATAATAATGTCCACTGCACTAAATAATTAATTCTTGGTTTGATGTTCTCATTTATGAATGACCATTCTGTTCTGTAATTCCTTGCCTCCTTAGTTCACTGCTTCTCTAGGTAAGTCACCTTGGCTAATGCTGTTCAACTGCTGCTTACCTTCCAAACGGAGTTTCAGGATGCAGTAATATTTGGGTAGATGAGGAGTCAGACAGGATATCATTTTAGCATGATGCATTCCATGGTGGTGCAAACTGAAGCTGATGAGGTCATATCACCTGCAGAACACCTTCCACACCTCAGAAGGAAGTATCTAGACTTCGCCTTCTTTTTTCTTACTGTTTCCAAGTGGCTATCAACTGATCAAACATGTGTCTGATACATTTGTATCACTTATTTTCCACTGTCAGGGGGAGAAGCAATTTTCTGAGAGTTTGGTCACAGTAAGGTAATAAAAAGTCTGTGGCTTCAAAGTGATATTATAAATGTTTAGAATTTTTGGTCTGGAGTGTTGACATGAATCTCTGTCTTGTTAAGTTCTGGTGATTTTACATGCCAACAGCCTTCAGTGATACAATCTACCATTTGAGGGAAATCTTCAGTGTGCTAAATCTGATTGTTAAAAGGCACAATTGCTTAACAATAGCCCACCCTACCTATGATTTGCTCTGGACTGAATGTAGTTGGCCTACCTGTCTTGTCTTTGAGTCCAGATTCTTTGAGAGAAATTGTTCTCTTTTCATGAGAGCTTAGATTTTATAATTTATTCCAGTTTAAATACTTCTGGGGTACCTACACAAAATTAAGATAATGTTTTTATACAATTTAAGACTCTTTATTTCCTATTTTCAAACTTTTTAGACTTTGGAAAAAAAAATATCCAGGCCCTGACTTTTGCATTCAGCATGCCTTTCATTCCAAAATTCAATGCATCAGTAAGAAAAAAAAACAGCTGATGGTTGGGCAGAAACATGACAACCTTTGACTAAAAGATCAAACAGAACTTGAAAAAGAATGATGTTTTCACATAACAGAGTTTTGTCATGTTTCTTTACACCTCCACAAACTACTGTTTGATAAAGACACACTGAAGCCTTGGCATCTCACTTTCTTTAAATATGGGTAGGAACAGTGAGACATTTTAGCTAACTAATCACTCTTGCAGGAGATCATCTTCAGGATGGTAACAAACATAGTAACATACTCTACTGTCAGTCACGCTTCTAACATCTTGCAACTTCTTTATCACATGTGACAGGAAAGTGAGCATTATTTGTGTGACTGCTGAGCAGCTTAAATTAAATCAGCATAGAAAAGACTCAGGGACAAACTGAACAATTCCAAACTGTCTTTTTTCATAGTTCAGCTCATCAAGATTTAGCTTCAGGATTTCCTTCCTTCCCAAGACTCACCTAGGGACAACATAGCAGGAGATGCTTTCCTCCACTCAGGTGATGGATGTAGATTTTGTACTTTTATTTATTCAATGTAAACTAAATCACTCTTGGCCAAAATTAATTGAACTTATGAGGGAGAAAATAGGTTTGCTATTCAGGTTGGTCACAGTCTTTTCAGCCCAATGTAATTTCACTAGTATTTTCTACTTTGTCACAACACAACACTTTCTCAAGTTTTGCCTGTTTCTAAAGAACATCCCAAAGGTTTGTCATGGACTCAGTAACTAAAACACAGAAGTTA
>NW_009259864.1:815944-855350 GCF_000687185.1 Egretta garzetta | reverse complement strand
AAGTACATATTTTAACACAGTTTGATTTTGAAAACATATTTTAAAGATTAATATACTTTCCAGCATGGAGTAAACATATGTTTGGGAGCCTCACTGTTTCATTTCAGAGCAGGATTTGAGTCCCTTTTGCCAGCCTCATTTTCACCTCTATTTAAGCTTGCAAAGCTCCCAGGTAGTCTGAGATGTGCGCATAATTGGCAGTGGAGTTTCACAGAATATTGCAAAAGAAATCACCCAGAAGCTAAGGACACAAAGTAAAGATGGAAGCATGAATATGTCCTTCTACTGTGGATCTTTCAACCTCAAGTGCATTTGCTTAATAGTTCTCCTGCTGCTGTTTCAAGAAAAGCAACGATGCACTTAGCAATTGTGAAACTGGAAAATCAGTGAAGTGTGGAGTCTTTTCATTCCTTTTTGAGATCAGTTTCATAAGCCTATACTTTGGTGTGTTGAGCCACACCAGCCTCCGGGTTTTGTTCATTTTGTGATTATTTTGTCAAAGCATAGCACAACTAGAAAAAGGCACAAAGGGTGGGTAGTTGGACAATATATGTAAAATTTGGCCTCAAGATTCCCAAGACTTTTTCAAAAATTTTAGGCCTAAGAGATAACAAAAGAGAGAAAGGGCTATCACCTGCCAACGCTAAAGGGCAAGACAGCGAGTTACAGCTGATCTCTCAGCTGCACCACTGATCACATGAGCAAAATGCAGGCAGCCCAGAGTCTTGATAAGGTGGCAGGCATGATTACTTTGTAACAAACAGTGTTCAACACCCTCTTCTCTACTTTTTTTTTTTTTTTCCTTTTCTTTCTGGAAGCCAGTGCAGGAGTTATACAGCTTAAATTTTGTGTCATGTGCTTTGTCAGTGCCTGAAAATTTATGTAGCTGTTGCTATGGCTGCAGCTTCATCCACTGCATATTCTCAGCTCTCTACAGCTAAAATGCTTTGTGGAGTACAAATTTCCACTGCAGTGGTGAAAGAGAAACAGCATAAGATATTCTGCTTTTTGATCCAACTTATATTTCCATGTGTCTTTTGTCATATGTATTTTGAAACCCTAGGTACTGTCAGTCACCAACAAGCAGTTTCTTTTTCTGCTAATGCTACAGAAATTAGTTAGTCTCCTTTCTTGTCAGCATATTGCAGAGGGCAATATGCTCATATACATGTATAGAGCCTAGCTTGCTTTAGTAACCTCAATATTGTTTTGTTTCTTTTTCATTTGGTTTATAGAGCCTTCTGTTTTTCCGAGTTTAAACACACTTGTTCTAAACTTTTTTTTTTTTTTTTTCAGCACTGTCAAGAGGTAAGTGCCTGGATTTAGCATGTATAACATTGTCTGAGGCATTTGTTCAGCTGTCTGTTGAATCCCCTGAAACTAATGCTCAGTCTCTATTAATGTCTCAGTCCCTGGAAACCAGAGCCCATTCTCTCCTATAATTAATCTTGCAGGTACTGCCTTGACATTACTGGTTCACCAGCAGAGCAGAACTGCCTCAGCCATCAATAATAATTCAACACATTAGGATGAGGCCTACATACACAGCCCACAGATGTAGCTGAATTGTGTGCAGACTCCAGCACTCCTTTCTGACTTGGAAAAGAAGAAAAAAAAAAAGAAACCGTCTGCAGTTGAAACTGTTTGGTCGCTGGATAATTTTGCAATACAAGGGTCGTGGTGTTACTCATGCTTTTGCTTTATGTTTTTTCTCCAAATGCAGGCACTGTTTGGCACAATGCTTGTGATTGTCTGTTTACTGAATCTTAATACTAAAGCTGTTACAAATTGTCTTTCACAGATGGTGGGAGCTTCTCAGATCAGGAGAGGCAGGGAATTTATTACTCAATATTTCTGTATTACTGATTGGGACGTGAGAAGCATAAGCAATCTGTCCTACTGCAGGGCTTGAGCTCTCCCTCCTCCTTCCCCCACCCCAAAAATTATGGCTAGCTGGAGAAGGGGTTTTTTTTCTCATTTTCTGTAGATAGCAGCTGTGCAATTTCAAGCAGAATGTTTGCTTTGATCCTCCTTTCTTTAATTGAAATCCACAATTATGAGATTTGTTTCTTTTATGTTTGCTAGTTTATTGGTTTAATCTACAAAATGTGCTGTCTTGCTGTCTTGCACAGTTAAAGGCAACAGCACAGTTGGGATTTAAATGGCAAACTTGGAGGGGGGTTGCAGTCTCTCAGGTATTGGGGGAATAAAACTTCTTTCATCTGATTTCAGATCATTATATGTACAGGGTAGCAACAAGAACACAAACAATATGTCAACTAATGGTAAAGAATATCCCTAGGTAGCCACTTTATGTAAACTAACCACATGAAAGGAAATTTTAATATGGAGGCAAAAAATCCTGCTCTGATATCTTATTTGGGGATTTCCTCTATTTAGAAGCTTTTGTAGTAACAGTTTTCATGATACAATGTTTTTCTGGCCTCTCCAATATCAACTCCTACTTAAATGAGTTTAGCAAGGCATTTTAGAACAGCCAGGGTATTTACAGTTTGAAGGAGGCATTGCCAAACTGGCAGAGGCAGAAGACGGGATTATATGGCATAGTAATCACCTATGAACCAGAGGAACAGAGGAGCAGCTGGACTCAGATTTACAAAGAATTTTACCTTGTTAGGTCTAACTGTGGTGAAAAAACTGCAAGACTTAGTCCACCCATGGATTTTATTTTCTTTTTAGGTTACAAATGTCAGCAAATCTCTTATAAAAAATCCTCAGGAAGAAAAAAAAATCATTTCCCTTCATCTCTTTGCCAAGTACTATTTCTGACAAGAATTTTGGCCAGAAAAAGAACTAGTAAATAAATCTTGAAAAATACTTTGTGTTATAAAGTATGTGCATTTATGATGACTTCCTTTGATTGTGAGATGTCTCAAAATAAAATTGTTCTAGCTCTGTAATTACCATATACCATGGATTGCATATCAGATTATCCATCAGTATTCTACAACATTTCCCCAATCGAGAAAAAAAAAAAGACTGAAGGACTTTTGGGAAATTCAGTTCAATTCTGACTATTTTGCTAATCATTCTGGAGCTTTCCTCAATTTAAAAGAAACTTTTTGTTCCTCTATAGAGATTTTTGTCCTGATAACCTCAAATGGGAAATCTTACATAATTAATATTGAGTAGAGCTACATCAAACCTGGACCTGACTGACACCCTGTGCTGAGGCTTAGTATGGACCTCATTTAATTCAATTTAAAAAAGACTTATAGCAGCTTTAGATAAATTTAGATTAAGTTGTAAATGTCCAAATCTATGAAGTCAGCAGGCTAAATCATATGAACATAGCCATTCCATTGTCTTGCAGCCCTGATAATGAGTAGGATTGCCAAGACAGGTTCTCCTTCAGTTATAAAAAGCCCACAATTCTTTGCAAGAATCACTAATAATAATGAAGAGCAGTGTCCCCTTGCTAAAATAAATAAATAATCCTATGTAGGTATTTTTACAGTGATGATGGAGGTGCAGGATCTTCTGTGGCAGAAGGGTGGGTGGAGAGTGAGTGAAATATCTTGTTCACTCATGTAGCCCTGTAGCCCCACACTACAGCATTGCCATTGCTAACAACAGCCTAGAGGTTTTGCATTAAGTTTGCAAGGCCTCAGCTCTGAGGATTGTTAGGCTTACTATTTCTGAACTTGTATTGACCTGCATGTTGCTTTATGTGGGTTTGGTTTAGCTATAGCAACAATTTTTCGTCTGTTTTGCTTTTCCTTATCTTGTCACAGTACAATCAATGTTTTATACAGATACCAGTAACAAGTAGCTCAGGAAGCTCATTAGTTTAATGGCTGTGGAGCTGTTGTAGTTCTGTGCACAGAAGGTAAACTGTAGAATTTTTGACACCAAGAAGAATAAGATGATTCTATGGACTAAAGAAGGATCATGAATGACATAACGTCTGCCTTCCCAGGGCTGACCAAAAAAGAATGCTTGTCACAGGGCTCTGCCTCTGATGCCTTGCAGAGCTCCATGTTAGATTTTCTGCCATACTGGGTACGTGTCATTGACTGATACAAAAAGTATTGAGAAAAAATACCATTTTCTGTATTACTGCTATACTTTACTGTAAGTTTGTCATATTCTTAACATCATTAGAACCCTTTTTCATTAGAAGCGTAGTTATGTCATCTTGACACCTTTCTGTAGAGATCATGACTAGCTACCGTAAATTCATTAATATTATTAATACATTAAACAGAATATGCGTATTTTACTATAAAATACTTGGTGTCATTTCAATGGTTGTAATAAAAAGCAAAAATTTTCAGAATATTAAACTATTAGAGCAACTCAACCTGACAGCTTTGAAGGTATCAATTCAGAAGTCCAACCTCAGTGGCAGTAAAGAAGCTAAAATTAAGTCATTTAATTTCTTGATATGAACCACATATCTCTGCATACAAATATGTAGAGCTGAGCAACAGCAATTTAGATTTGCTGGATTAAAGACTCTGACTAGCTATTAAAAAATGAATGTCAATTAAACAGCCAGATAGAAATCCAAAGATCATTAGGATTTAGTGTTAAACGTAATATATATGTTTTCAATTTTAGCATTTATTCATAGAATCATAGAATCATCTAGGTTGGAAAAGATCTTTAAGATCATCAGGTCCAACCGTAAACCTAGCATTGCCAAGTCCACCCCTAAACCAGGTCCCTAAGTGCCACATCTACACGACTTTTAAGTACCTCCAGGCATGGTGACTCAACCACTTCCCTCGGCAGCCTGTTCCAATGCTTGACTTTTCTTGATTTTTCTTGATATCCAATTTGATTTTTCTTATTATCCATCCTAAACCTCCCCTGGCACAACTTGAGGCCATTTCCTCTTGTCCTATCACTTGTTACTTGGGAAAAGAGACCAACAGCCACCTCGTTAGTGGCTTTGAAAAGAAACAAGGGACTGTAATATGGGTTCTGAATGGCTTAGAAATGAGTGGGGAGTTAGCTTCTTAACTTCAAGTGAGCTCATCTTCATTTGGAGATCGGTTGGTATCACCATGTCATTTCACAATACTGTCAGCCTAACCCTTGCACAGTGGTATTAGGTGTCACCACTACAAATTTCAGCAGTTGCCAATCTCATTAGACTAGATTAAAGGTACAGAGAACTCATTTCCCTAAAATTCAAGATGAAAAAAATAATAGGAACACTTACTCCAGCACTTTATCTGCTCTGTTAGTTTAGATAGTTCATATTCTACTAGCATAATTAGGTATTCAAACAATAATGTTAAAATTATAGAACTGAAGTTAAAAAAATAAAAAAACAACACTCCAGGAAAAAATGTAACTGGATTATTTTACGAAGTTTAATGTGTGACAATGAAAAAAATTGACACTTAGCACAATGTAAAATATACCTGGATCTAGAAGACATGTCAGTACATCCTAGAAGATTTATGTTTCTTTGTGTTTGGTATCAAAACCACAGATAGTCTGGTTCACAGTGAGAATATTATCATAAATACTCTGAGCAGACTTAGATGAATACTGCGTGGGGAAATAATTTATAAATATCTTAACCAAAATAAAAGAAGAGTTTCTGTCTCCATTTCTCTGCCTTCCTTTTCTCTATAGCTTGCTTTTTCCATTGTCCACAATAAAATGGGATACAATGAAGAAATGTCTATGGAATGAGAATACGCATTTTATCTTCTGCAGAGAAAATAGTCAAACAAGTCTGTCGAGGGTGAGTCTAGAATGTACAGTCTCAGAAGGTTTTATTCTTCCTATAACTGTCCCTTCAAGTAAGCAGTCTCAGCCTTACTTCCCTGCCAAAATGGCAATTTGGATATGTCAACGGTGCATAAAGCAGGGTAACTGAAATCTCTGCAGGTTTTAGAACTAACTTAATCTATCCATCTCAGTTTCTATAGCTGTAAATATAGATAGGCCTCATATATTATAAAAAAAAAATCTGATTCTTTAAAAAAAAAAAACATTTCTACAGACAGACAGCAGTAGCTAAGATCTTAGGGAGGCTTGTAAGACTTCTCTTGAAGCTTATGAGGCTATAGTTTCATTGAAGTGACTTAGCTTTATTAAATAATATCTCATCTACATAGAATGAATCTGCCCATGATGATACCATATATCTGCATTACAGTGTAATAACTCCTATACAAGTTCATGGTCAAGAATGTATTGCACATTAAGCTGTGATCGAAAGAATACCAAGTGGAAATAAAGAATATTTAATAAGGCAAATCATTTGGTAGTATACCTATCTGGAGAAACAGAAAACAAAGCAAGCTTGCAGATGAACTAAACTATGAGAAATTACCAGAAATTATTCTGTTATTGAAGGGGACAGGCAGCAATAAGGAAACAAGGAACTGACTACTTTTGAGTACAAAAAAGTAAACAAGCTTTAGCTTTTGCAATTCCCCTTCTCCTCTGTAGAGGTAATGGACTTGATTAGGAAGCATAAATACAGCTTTTAAAGTTAACATTCGAGTGGATGAAAAAAAAATCTTTGGCACTTCGGAGGGAAAACTGTAAACAGAAGCAAAGTATTTCAGTGAATATTTCCACTTTATAGCAATGAAGTGTCACAAATTTTATTTTTACCCTCAGTTTTAGGTTCAAGATTTAAGTTTGCTTTTCTACCTATTTCCTTTTTCCCACATGAGCATTTCCTTTCTTTCTTTTTTTAAAAATATTTATTTATTTATTTATTTATTTACTAAGCAAAAGGGGAAAAAAGGAAGTAGGAAAAAATGAAAGAAAACAAAATGCAAGAGAGCAAACAAAAATTATGAAACATAAAAAAGGTTTCAGAACTTATTTTGATGTCAGTACAGATATTTTTCAAGCCCTCTTTTGAGCACAGAAGATGGAATATGCCATTTTCAAACTTTGTTCTTGCCCATTTTGATGATGATCTTGAGACACAGTGGCAAGAATAAAGACAGGATAAATTACAGCAGTGTTTTCGTGGTTTTCTGAGCTGTATGTCTGCCTGTCAGCTGCATCAGATGGACATAGCTCAGTGTAAAAGCATAATCTGTCATTTGGTGTGTTCTAATGGTTGGTCACTTGACTGGGAAGAGAGTAGAGCACCTATATTCTTAAATATATAACAAATTTTGTTACAAAATTCTGTCTGACAGAAGATTTACATTCTTGTGAAACGGTTCTTTTTCCTTCACGGTCTGATGCAGACTGTAAACTCCTCAGGATTTTCTCTTAAACTCTTCCATGTATTGGGCTGTACTATTATTTTATGTTGGTATTCTGGGGGAGTAAAGCCACAACTGTGTCACTCCACCACACCGATTCTGATGAGAGAGTGCTTGCTGCAGTCCTTTCTGACATGAGTTACAGGAGTTCAGGTTAGCTATCTCTTTAGTACACTGAACTGCAGCAAAACATACTCTTTCTGAGTATGCTTATTTTTATTAGACTCTTACAGTTATGCCATCCTGAAAATAGTACGCAAAAAGTTGTAATCTGAATCAGAGAGAAAATGAATAGTTGATACTAAGAAGCACTCACTATATTATCACCCTCTAGGGCAGCTTTTCCTGAAATGATGCAATGCAGTTTTATGATATGAGGAAGGTAATGTATGCAGGTACTGAAAGTATATGTATCAAGTGCTAGCTCAACTGTAAATTAAATTCACTCTAATGGGTAAGGAAAGGAAATATTTCCATTGCAAAAGGTAACAACTTCTGTGCATTTTTTCCTTATATCATTAAAGAAAGGACTTCGGGCCTAATTCACAGGTAAATTTTGACCCAAATTAAAATAGTTATTATGTTAGGTATGCCAGGGAGAAATGAGTAACGCGCAATCTTTTTAACCCCACAAAGTATTCTGTGTTTAAATTTGTGAAAACCACTTCACATGCAGGCAAATTTTAAAGTCAATATGAGTGAAATATAAAATTATGAATGGTTATGTGAACATTAATTATCCTTCAAAGACAGATAGATAACTCTCTGTCCCGGTTAACAGAGTTAATTTTCTTCCTAGTAGATGGCATAGTGCTGTGGTTTGGATTTAGTACTAGAAGAATGTTGATAACTCACCGATGTTTTAGTTGTTGCTAATTAGTGACTAGACTAGGCAGGACTTTTCAGCTTCCCCTCCTCTGCCAGGTCCACAAGAAGCTGGGAGGGGGCATGGCCAGGACAGCTGACCTAAACTGGCCAAAGAGCTGTTCCAGACCATATGACCACAAGCTTGGGGGCAGTTGGCCAAGGGGAGAGCAATCGCTGCTCGAGACAGGCTGGGCATTGCTCAGCATGTAGTGAGCAATTGCATTGTGCATCACTTGTTTTCTATATTCTGTATATTCTATTACAGTTATTGTTATTATTAATATTATTATTATGGTTATTTTTTTCTTCTGCTATTTTATTAAACTGTCTATATCTCAACCCATGGGTTTTATTTTTTTTCTGATTCTCTCCCTGTTCAGCTGCCTGCCAGGTTAAACCACAACACTCTCCTAACATTAATGTGGATATTTCAGAAATCAGGGAGGGAAACAGATAAAAAGCAGTAGCAAGACAGGGACAAATAGATTTAGGAAGACTTCATTAGGAATATACAAATTCATCTATATTTCTACTAAGATAAATTATCACATTCTGTTTTAACCTTGAAATTTACTCTTACTTTGTCAGACCTGGAGAAAAGGCAGTTTGTCTAAAAGTTTGGCTGTTTTTTCTACTATATCACCTGCTTTCTTAAAATAAGACTTCTCTTTACAGATGTCACATCTCTTCTATCCATATTCATACACTGGGGTGCCTACTTCATGACAAACTTGCTTACAGTGTTTAAATAGTGAACAATAAATATAAGTCACTGTGTTAGTCAGCCTATGTGACAGAAAAAATTGCAACTCTAAAGATATCCTCTTAACATCAAAGAAGCGGTACATCCAATAATGATGTTTGATGGGATGAGAAAGAATACTGATGTCATTCAGAGTTTGCTTATGAACAGGCTGAATAGTGTATTCAGGTGTTCAGATAGGCAGGAATCAGAAAGGTCAGAAAGGTTCCAGAAATATTCCTCTAAATATTCGGGAATTGTGAAGAAAGGTGGTAGAGAGGTTTCACGGAAGAACTGAACAGCGGTAAAAAAGGCTGTTGGTCCAGCAGTAAAAAAATGCTTTTAAAAACAACGACAAATATTGAGAATAAGACTGCCTCACTTATGATAATTAAGTTCATTTGTGTAAACATAATTATAATTCTGACTTCACTGGTATGAATATATTTATTGGTTATTCATTGATATTGGGAGCATCCTAATCTCTCTCAAATGTCACACCACAGGGCTATTTGAATACTCCCTGGATTTTGGTGATTCTCAGCTAATCCTTCTTCCCCTGACATCATGGGTAGGGGATGACATGCCCTTGTATTTGAAGACTGGCATATTCAGAAAGCAAAACCAAGATAGCAAAACATAAGTGGCCAAACTATTCTCAAAACCATCAAAATGTTGCTCCTCTCCAGACTTTTCATGAACACATAGTACAAATCTTAAAGACCAGAACGGGAACAATTTGGCTCTGAAGTAGACATAAGTTGCTTTTTGCCACTGAAGAGAAGTAGGTTTTCAGATGGAGAGGAAAGAAATATCCCTTGTAGAAACTAGCAGTTTGACATAAATCTTAGATCACAAAATGTGCATTTTCTGTGTATTTAAAAAAAAGTTACAAAGAATAGTACGTGCACAGGTTAGTTTCAGGAGAAAGCAAAGGGCATGAGAGTGCAAAAGTTTGAGTGACACCTGAATTTATGCAGCATTTTCAGGATCTCTGGCATGAGTAAAAGACGGAAGAAGTATTATCAAACCAACAGACACTTCTTTCTGACATAAAATTCCATCTTAATCACTTTGTCCATTTCTGTTACTAAGGACTTTTTGTCTTCCTACTGCAGTTAGAGCAAAACATAACAAGTCTTATTCTTTGATCGTGTAAATGAAAAATGTGACCAGACTATTTAACTTTATAATCTCCTTACTGGTGGATAATGAAGAGCAACCTCCATCAACAAAAACACCTAAAGCAGAAAAGACAAAAGAATCATTTAGCTGAAAAAAATATTGTCTCTTTTGATCTGCTTAGAATCTGTCCTGCTCTGTTCTCCTACTATCCCTCAGAGTCGTGACAACTATCTCGTTTGTTTTTCATTTAAATAAAGTCTCATTTATTCCTATTCAAATTAAATCTCATTAAATTTAATTTAAACAGTGAGTGAGGTGGATTGACAGGACAAGAATTTGCATAGTAGTTGACTGTTGACCATACTATTGCCCCTCTATCACGTTTGCTAATATTTATCCACAGCCCCCCCACACACACACACAAAAATGTCACAGAGAACAATGTTTCTGCTTAAAAGAAATCAAGTGATGAAGCCACGAGAACATTACCTATCAGAGAACGTTACCACATAAAGGTTCATGGAATCACAATAACCTGTAAATCATACACCACAGACAGAATGAGTTATTTTACCTGCACTTCAGATTCAGTCATTCATTTATATATCTATGTATATATATACACACATATATATATCTCTCCATATACTTCTATCTGGTTTTGTGTTAGGATACCTCCATATCCAATGAAATTATCTCTAGGAGGTTGAAGGGTGAATAGGCCTCTTGGCTAAGGACCTCCTACAGATGTTTAGCAATCTATATATTCTTGGAGTTTGATTCCCTAGCTGTAAAATAGGCATAACAATGCTTGGAAATTTGTGAGGAAAAATATATGTTATGGACTTATTTACTATGTGCATGATGAGAATTAAATATATATACACCTTTTAGTATTAGTATCCTTTTCAGTCCTTCAACTATCACTTAAAATTAAAACATTTTGCACCTGAATACAACTCAGCCCTTTAGTCATGATAGACATAAGGACTGCAGAACATGACATAGGTGATTAAAAGTTCTCATACAGGTCAGGAACAGACAAACCTGCAAAATAATTTAAAAAATAACACCTGGTTCAATATTAATTAATAAACACGCTAATTTTAAGTATCATAAATGCCTACTGAACTACACTTTTGAAAATCATAACCTTTGATTATTTTTAAAGAAAATATTTACTCTACATATTGTGTGTCCCCATTAGTAACTCTTCCAGGTTACTAACAAAATTAAATAGTGAATATTAATCAAGTATGAATGTTAGACTTTTTCAGGAAATATATCTGGCACTTTGCTTCCTCTTAATATTCCTCATTCTATTTTTTAAATACATGATTAGATGTGGTTTCACTCTGGTAGTGAAATTAATGTATTTGGCATCAGTTGCATTAGCAGCAAACTTGACTTGAAAATTTCAGATGTGATTGAGAAGAATCTTTACTTATGGTAGAAATACCCCAAATTTACTAAGAAAGGAATAAGGAAAACATTATGCCACTGCATACATCCTTCACAGCCACTTCTGGAATTTTGTGTGCACTTCAGAGCTCTCTGTCTCAAAGGAAATTAGAGAATTGAGAGAGAGAGAGAGAGAGAAGAAGAAGAAGAAGGATGAGGATAAACAAGGTTTCTGTGTAAGGGACATCAAAACAGGAAGTTTTAGTATAGAAAAAAAGATGAGAAAGGAAAGAATATGGTAGCGGTTTATAGAGTAATAAGTGGCATAGAGACACTGAATGTACATTTACTGTTTGTTATGCTTTCCTAGTACGAGGACATGGGGAAATGCACAAAATGAAAGTTGAAAGGGCAGTTCCAAAACAGTCATTCATTGCAGAGGAATAAAGAAGCTGTAGAACACCTTACTGCAGTTTGTTGTAGTAATAACTCCATGGATTTAGAAGGTGACAGGACAAATTTGTGAAACAAGAATACTCCTATGACTGCTATGTACACACACTGTAATTCTGGTCTTATCACCTTCATGGTGTCAGTTTGTCAGTTAAGTATTCTAAAATGTAACACAATAAACATTGAGAATTGATAGTGGTCTGCAATCCCAGCAGTTTAAAACCTTGGAAGAATATACATTACAGTTCTCTAGTATTTGAATTATTATATTCCCTAATATCTGTCAAGAATGGTCCAACTTAATATTTCCCTTGAGTTCTAACTACCAACATGCAAAACAGTGGCAAATGCCAAAATGGTTTAGTGTTCTATCAAGGACAATGCTGCAGTAAAGGCATGCCAGGTGGGCTGCTGCTGTATTTAATTAAAAACACTGAACACCCCACAACAGAAAAAGACTAGAAACTAGTTCACCCATAGAGCCAGAAGAAAATATAATCCTGCACTATAGAGTCTCAATTTTCAGTGGTTCTATGAAGACTTTAGCATAATTATATTTAACATCCTTGTAGCTCATGCTTACTGCAGTTTGGTCCAAATGTATTTCTCAAAGAGTTTTTCAAACAAAAGTTACTTCAAAATTATACACCAAATAACAATCTTGAATCTACAAAGAAGGAAAAGGCAGGTGAGCAATTAAATCTATAATTTTTAGATTTATTGCATGATTAATTAGAACAGAGACAAAAATACAAAAGGAGCACACCAATTACACTTTTAATTGCTCAGACACTCTATTATGGATTTAGCCATTAAAAATTGCTGGTTTACTAAACAAAAATTTAAAGCAAACAGGACAGCATTACTAGAATTGAACCCAAGAATCATTCCTGTAAAAGTTCTTTTCCTTGCTGATGACAGAAACAGTGCAAATATGTAACACAAAATACATGCAGCTTTAGGAAGTCTTATAGCTAGAATTTTCAAATAATGGTATTTCTAAAAATAAATAGAATTCTGGGAAGTATCTTTTTTTTTAATTTCAAAATTGTTATACACTGTACATGTCAGAGTTAAAACGGCAATTATTTTTCCACTCTATTATTCACACTACAAAAGAATGTTTATTATTTGTCAACAACATTAAAATGAAAAGTGACTTTTCTTGGTTTTTTCTTCTTCTGTTTTATGTGGCTCAGACTATTTAATTATCCTCCATTCATCATGTGCTAAGTGCTAATAGAACCTCTTTTATATGACTTTCATAAATGCTGGTTGCATTTGGTTAATACTGGGATCCTAGCAACAGTCCATTTTACAATGTGCAATATCTTTTTTAAAGCAAAAAACTTTAATTGTGGAAAAGCATGTAGAAATGCATGTCATTGTTGATTAGAAATCAGATGTTTACTGACCCAGATAAATATTATTTTTTTCTTTGGTAGTTACCTGATATTCTTCCGAACTTCTTTAGTCATCGTGCCTAGAGCGGGGGTTCAAGGTGTCCCTCTATTAATTTGCAGGAGAATATTTCAAATCAATATGCAAACTATTCTTCTGTCTAAATTATTAGAAACTTTTTATATTGAAGTAGTCAATACAACACTGCTAGAACACTCAATGGTTTCTGGAGAATTTACATCAACATCAAAATAGCAGGTTGTATGGAAGTGTTTTAAACTCAAGAAGCAGTTAACTATAGTGGGACACACGTGAATTACAGTAGTTAGGCAACTAACCAAAGAACGAAACTTCCATTCTAGCCTGAGGTGAATTTTTGACATGCATGTTGGGCTTAAGCTTCAATAATGATGTATTCCCTTTTAAAAATTTAGTGAAATCTTACTTTGCTTTTACTGAATCTTTAGTAGTTGCTTTTTATATTTTTCATGCATCTCATGCATGAGTAATAGGATTCTTTGCATGCTTAGATTTCAGGGTTTTTTTTAATTACAAATTATAGTCAAACTAATTTAAGAAATTCTTGATGATCAGTCTTCTGCCGACACGGCAAACCCGCAAATATCAGTGAAGATAACATCATATTTGTTATCTCTACATGAGTTAACTCAGGTTTTGTAATACAGGTTTTTTTACTTCTGTCTTGCTTACTATATTATAGGGGGGGTTAAATATTATGTTTGCAGATATACACTTTTATGCCTGTGTTCCTCATAAAATATTTGGCAAGACTCTTTAATTTGAAATCTTGGACTGTAAGTCAGAAGACAATGGTTGCAAGGGAAGCAAATGAAGAAAGTAGGACCAAAGAAAAACACAGTTCTCTTGTTCAAGACTTGAGCTTGAGATAGGTAACATTTGTTCCTTAGAATACAATCATGCCTTTAAAAAAAGGACTTGATTGCGTGTCTTCTGTGTTTCTAAAAAAAAAAAAAAAAAGGCATTTTTATATGTTTTGTTAAACCTTGGTGAAATGGTTTGATTTACCCAATTTACTTAGTTTCATGTGTATATGTATACATACATGTTTTAATATATATACACACATAAACCCATGTAACTCATATCCCTGACCCATAAGAGAAGCTAATAAGATTGTTCAAGAACATAGACAATTTGAGAAAATATCCTTTATCAGAATCTGACAGATGAAGGCAAGTACATCACACAGCATAGAAACAGCTCGGCTGAAAGAATAGTAAGAGTAGGTAAGGTCTGGAAAAATAAAAGATCTCAGGAGGAATATAATGGTAAAATTTCCTGCACAAATACGAAGAGGAAGAGGAGGGACACATATTAATTTAATTAAGAAAAATCTGTGTGTTTCTCAGTTCTGAGAATAAAAAAATGAATAAAAATCAACAGCTACCAAGTATTCAAGCAGACCAGAAAGCCCACCTAAAATATCCTTATAACGGCAGTTAAGACAGAGTGATTATGTGATGGGCAAACTAGGAAACACTGACTGGAAATACTCCCTTGTAGTGAAGAAAGCCAAATAAAAACCGGCCAGCTAAAAAGTCATTGAGAAGAATTGCATTTTCTTAGACCTGGGTGGATAAGTATTTACACGCAGAAGAAAATCAGAAAGGCAGAGACCACAGCCACAGGCATTCCTCTAGATTCCATATTGCAAAAAAAAACATTGGAGTTCTCAGACAAGAATTATTGTTCACTTCTCCACCCCACAAAATAAACCCCTTTCACATAGTAAATATTCAATGAGTTTTTCAGTCCTGTTTGTATAGCAAGGAGTCTGTGGTTATTAGAAACTTTACTTCCCTGTAATGGTTCTTTATATTCAACAATGCTGTATAGCACCTTGCTAGACAGTTAATGAATCAAAAATTCATGATGTTACAGTCTCACATTGACCTGAGCACACGTACTGGCCTATTCAGATCAATTCACTGTGGGGGGCCATTGCAAACATTTCTTTAACAGGAAAGCAAAGGCTTAGTAGCAAGGGAACATTTGTGCTCTAAAAGAAGTTGCATGCATTCTTTTCAAAATTTGCATTTGTAAGTATCTATAAGAAAATGGATGCAAGATAGCAGGGATGGACTCCAGAACAATGAAGAAACAACCAAAGAAAAAAATTACTTTGTCTATTCTTCTCTGGTGAATGTTGCACAGTTCCTGGCTGACAAATTAATTGGTAGTCATCTAGAAATAAAGTACCCACTCCTCAAAAAAACATGGTAAAACCTTTCTGCACAGTGGGAACACCTGTGATTGATGATGAGATACTCTAAGATGGTAGACATATTTGTCTTCAAATCGCAATTAGTTGATTCAGTATAAGCCACAATCCTCAATCTACTGCATTTGGGGTTTTAAAAAAACAGACAAGAAAAAATAACTTTTAAGTAAATTCAAATGAAACATTGAACAATTATGAAATTAAAAAAGACATTTATTTGATATTTGAAAACAGAAAATTAATAAAAAATTGACATAATATAGATTATATATTTGCACTGTAAAATATCCTTTCACTCACAGCTTCATTATGAGAAATTTAATTTGATGATATTTTGTGGGGCAGGACTATACACATCACTACTGGCATGCTTTGGCTTTTCCCTAAGTTGAAACCTGGCAATCAATGCCAGTCAACAAATGTCACCTTTTTCACAAGATAATCTTCTCCATGAAAACTGCCACCATATCAAAAACTCTTGTGAGTTACTGTCTTCCAGACTTATATGACAGGCAAGTCAAAGGAAGATCACTGAATCCAAATTATTTAAGGGTTATGAGAGGCCAGATCAGGTTAACACTCAACACAAGTATGGTATGATCAGGGAGAGAAGGACTCTGGAGGACTCCTAAGGTTCATAGTTATTCAAGCTTTGTTGTACAACGTGAGAGGAATAAGGAATAATTAATCTTAAAACATTGGTCAATGAAACCAGAGAGAGTATCCCAATGTTTCTTGAGCTTGGGCATGAGCTGAAGATCTTAAGAAATCTATAGCTTGACACTCTTTGAAGATGAACAGTTCAGTTCTGATCGTTTAGAATTTTTAGAGTCAAACTAAAAAAAAAGCTCACACAGTTTGTAGAGAAAAAGGAATTATAGTGCTTTTGAAGTAAGGTTCTCACAAACAAGCTTGCAACGTCTCGAATTTTGTTTAGTTAGCTGTACATTTTTGCCAACAAAAATAAAAACAAAGCAAAACCATAGATGAACTGTGGTTTTTTAGATTTATATTATAGATCTGTATAGTTAATTTTCATATCCATATATTGATTATTAAAGTTATTTCTAGAATGAGGCATTTCAAAGTCTCTCGGAAAATGAAGCTGATTTAAAGCCAAGTTTGCAGTTCTTTTTCCCCTAAAGTTGCAGTCTGATTCAGCTGACTGCCTGAATGAAAGTGTTCCTTATTCCCTCTGAACAAGTGGCCTGTATCTAATAGCGATGTTATTAGACACAGAGCCTACTTGATATAAAGAGTGCTACGTGTTCTACTTTTCTAGTCTGAATCTTAGTATTTTTTCTCCTCTGCAGTGCTCCCTTGGTCAAGCAGAACAAGTATGATATTTAGTGACTTTTTGCACATGCTTGAAACTGGGAAAGGTGAACATCTTTCAGCCTTGCACAGAGCAAAAATACCCTGGAGTCAAAGTAGTTTATCCTACTTGAGGAGCATAGCAGAAATAATTAGTAATGGTGAATATTAAATGGAAGAGAGATGAAGCACCTGCAAAAATATCTAAGATTATAATACTCTGAGGTTATAGGTGAATGTGGGCAGTAGGAATACCTTTATAACTCAATATTTGAGAAGTAAGCAATGTAGATGGCTTAAAGAAAAGGCCATTTTGAAATCAGTGGCCCCTGACATTTCACCATTCCAGTGGTGATTTTTAAATGTCCTCTGTGCTAGAGTGATACAACTTGATAAGCAGTGCAACATTCCTAAACCACTTCTGCTGTTGCAAAGTGTGTCATCATTTCTGCTCTTTTCCTTTTACACTAAAGTTTATTTAGGCTATTTTTCTGAACAGACTGAAACATCTTACAGAAAGTTTTCCTGACATCCCTGAACTTGCCTTTGTGTAAATTTCTGGCAGTTTTGCCCAACACATTACTGAGTGTTCTAAACAAGAACTGAAAATTGCAATTTCATTTTATTACAAAATGATTAACAAACAATAACATACTTTGGGTTCTGCAAGCAAAACACAAATCAGTTATTTTAATATCTCTTTCTGATAATTATCTAAGGTTGTAGTAACACAAACCCTGAATGAAAAGAAACAAGTCACAGATGCCATCTTTTCCCAAGGGAAATAAAAATATCAAATCATTATCAAAATAAAAAACAACCCTCCAAGTTTTAAACCTGAGTATCGTTCAGTATTTTATGAAAATTGTGCTAACTTCATGCCTGTTGACATACAACATGTATATGCAGGTTTCTCCTCTTGTCATTTGTATGCACAATTACCCAAATTTCATGTGCAAGTATAAACCAGGCACGCTTTTTCATATTTAGTTTTAATGCTAATACATTATGTATTACAACATGTTAATATATATTAATAATGTTAATGCTTGTTAATAACATTTATAATTTATATCCTTTTTTAATATATTAGCCTGTAGGATATGATTTCTCTATAACATTTTTTAAATAAATATTTGTATTTGAACATACATTAACAGACCATGTGATATGAAGAAGGGATAAGCTTTCAAAAATTTTAATGTACTGCAGTTTTCACAATGATCTATGCATTTAGTATCAAACTGGGAATCCAGACTAGTTGTGTAATTTGCTGTCTTCATTTTCAGACAAACAGGGCAAAAACTGAGTGTGTACTTGATCAAAGAGCAGATATTTAAATATCTTCTCTGGCAATTAATTTTGATGTGAATTATTAGTGAGAGAATTCATTCCCTCTTCTCAAAGAAAAGCACAATTAGGTTCTAAAGTAGTGAAATGTTTTGTTTCATCAAAGTAATATTCCAGGCAACTAAAGAGGAATCTGTCAGACAACCCTAGGAGTTAAGTTGGAACTTGAAAGTTTTCTCAATCTTATAAATGAGCCTTATTTCTGTTATTTACAAAACATCAGATGTATTTTTCTCTCAGCCATGCACAAGGCAGATACGCCAGCAAAGTAATCTATTTTGTTGAGATGAAAACCAAGAAATCCTGTTGTTCATAACCTAAACATAGAGAGCTATGACAGAAGATTTTGGTGAAGGGAACAAGTTTTCATTGCTTAGGAATGATTTCTGGAATCAACCTCAACCTGCATATTCTAGCAAAAGTATCTATAAGAACTTGAATACTCTTGCAAAGTTCATAGTATTGGGTTCAAACAAGATTAATCCAGAGGGAAATAGTGACAATACATAAAGTATATTAAATCTATAAGCAAAGGGATAACAAATTGTTTAAATAACAAAATCTCCAGATAATCTTAAGGTGATTCAGTTACAAATGCCAATAAAATAAAATACCTCCCTAGGAAGGCCTACTTCAAGTTCTTCTCACCCTTAATGAATCCAGAGGATTTTTAACCTGACAGTACCACAATGCTCTATATAAGCAGGGGTGTTTATGAAATGCTGTTATTTAACAATGTATCTTGGCAGATATTATTGAATTTATATATTTTTATTGTAATACACAAGTCTTTCCTTCTATATAATTTACCTTCATAGTTTAAATGCCTTATCAGACCTTACAAATTCTTTTCCTTGGAAGAAAAAGGAATCAGAAAGAACTTCACCGTATATTAAGTTTACATGTTTTGGGTAAAATGTATGAGAACATCCTAGCTGCCATACGCAAATTTCCCTTTATTCAACATAGAATACATATGTTTAAGTGCATGATTTCAGAGGATACTGGAGAAAACAGTGCTCTGCCACTGGGATTGGCTTAATTTCCTTTTTGTAACATCTGCTTACATAATTCACATTAGAAAGAGTTCGTCACTTCTGAGCAGTCTCTACTTCCCACTTCAGTTCACTGAAACAGAAAGCTCTGTCTCTGCTTAGCCCTTAGTCAGGTAAACCAATGTTAAAGTCTATGGGAACTTTGCCTGAGAACATTTCAGGCACTGGTTCAATAGCGCTGGAAGCTAAAACAGGAGAAGGTAGTTCACCCTTGCTATTTTTGTATCCCCATCCTTTGTAGACCCTATGGATATAGTTTAAAGAAAAGCAGAAAAGAATATCTAAATATTTAAATTTTAGAAGTCATTTCAATGTGTTCTTCCTTGTATTTCTCTGTTTTTTAAAACCAGGATATTTTATATTTGCTGTCATCTGAGAATCTTGTCGAGACCACATTTATAAGAAACACAGCAGTCATTAATCTAGATCTATGTAGCTGCAGAAACTTTAATCTCTTTGTGTATTTGTGTGTCACTCCTGTCACCTTGCAAATGGCTGAATCATTGATGCAGGCCTTTAAACTGACAAACGATAAAAATGAGGCAGAAAGTGCAAATCAAATTTAGAACAGGCATAAAATGCATGTAGAAATGTTTCTCTTTCAAGCCTTTCATGTACAGCTTTCTGGAATCAATGGATTTTACATTCATGAAATTTGTATCAAGCAAGTTTTACAAACAACTGATCTCTTATAGCATCCACAAAACTGTTTGGAATCAGAATCCAAAAAACAGTCTGTAACATAGTGGAAACAGAAAAGGCTTTGAAGAGTTTTGAGTGTAGAAATTTTTCCCCTGTAAAAAGGCTCAGGCAGTTTCTAGGCAACGTAGCTCTCCTAAATCCCTTTCATCCTCTTTATAGTATCCCATCAAGTGACCCTGCTAGAAGAGACCGGTTAGAGCAGCCACGGGCATCATAATGATTTCTGCCTGCCAGGCTTGTTTGTTATTCAAGGTTTTTGCAGGATGTCTGCTGTATAACCTAACAAGCCCCCATAGGAGTCAATATCTAAGTTGATTCCCCTGGCAGACAATCTCTTTGCTATAACTAAAGAAAGAGACTTACTGGCAACTGGCTTGCTGCTCTTCTTTCACATCACCGCTTGCATTTGCGTGGACACACACAAACCCTGACAGAGACCAGACAGCCCGATGCACTAGATCTTCTCTTTGAACCTCTTTCTTCAGCATCTAACACTGGTTTGTTGTCTTTACCAGGGGATTCAGCTGATGGTGGTGTCTGGCTATAGCTGTAGTGTAAGATGCCTAATCTACAAAGATAAAGAAAGAAATTGAGCTTTAATTCTTTTCCTATTACAATTCACCAGGCCTGCTGACACCTGTGAAATTACTTTGGTCACTGTAATGTCTCTTCAGAAACAGTGCTGCACTATAAACACAATCTGTTGCAGAACTGAAAACCTGATTTATGGCATGCAACAACCCTACCTAATGGCCTTACATAGTAT
Source organism: Egretta garzetta (assembly GCF_000687185.1). Classification (NCBI taxonomy): domain Eukaryota; kingdom Metazoa; phylum Chordata; class Aves; order Pelecaniformes; family Ardeidae; genus Egretta; species Egretta garzetta. The sequence goes on along the minus strand of NW_009259864.1, from coordinate 834,694 downwards.
ATTGTACATCCTTGAATTTGCTGTCATCTGAGAATCTTGTCAAGACCACATTTATAAGAAACACAGCAGTCATTAATCTAGATCTATGTAGCTGCAGAAACTTTAATCTCTTTGTGTATTTGTGTGTCACTCCTGTCACCTTGCAAATGGCTGAATCATTGATGCAGGCCTTTAAACTGACAAACGATAAAAATGAGGCAGAAAGTGCAAATCAAATTTAGAACAGGCATAAAATGCATGTAGAAATGTTTCTCTTTCAAGCCTTTCATGTACAGCTTTCTGGAATCAATGGATTTTACATTCATGAAATTTGTATCAAGCAAGTTTTACAAACAACTGATCTCTTATAGCATCCACAAAACTGTTTGGAATCAGAATCCAAAAAACAGTCTGTAACATAGTGGAAACAGAAAAGGCTTTGAAGAGTTTTGAGTGTAGAAATTTTTCCCCTGTAAAAAGGCTCAGGCAGTTTCTAGGCAACGTAGCTCTCCTAAATCCCTTTCATCCTCTTTATAGTATCCCATCAAGTGACCCTGCTAGAAGAGACCGGTTAGAGCAGCCACGGGCATCATAATGATTTCTGCCTGCCAGGCTTGTTTGTTATTCAAGGTTTTTGCAGGCAGTCTGCTGTATAACCTAACAAGCCCCCATAGGAGTCAATATCTAAGTTGATTCCCCTGGCAGACAATCTCTTTGCTATAACTAAAGAAAGAGACTTACTGGCAACTGGCTTGCTGCTCTTCTTCTTTCACATCACCGCTTGCATTTGCGTGGACACACACAAACCCTGACAGAGACCAGACAGCCCGATGCACTAGATCTTCTCTTTGAACCTCTTTCTTCAGCATCTAACACTGGTTTGTTGTCTTTACCAGGGGATTCAGCTGATGGTGGTGTCTGGCTATAGCTGTAGTGTAAGATGCCTAATCTACAAAGATAAAGAAAGAAATTGAGCTTTAATTCTTTTCCTATTACAATTCACCAGGCCTGCTGACACCTGTGAAATTACTTTGGTCACTGTAATGTCTCTTCAGAAACAGTGCTGCACTATAAACACAATCTGTTGCAGAACTGAAAACCTGATTTATGGCATGCAACAACCCTACCTAATGGCCTTACATAGTATATTGTACATCCTTGACAAGCAATTAGATGTTTATGAAGACACTTGTTGCTTATAATTATAATCCTGCTAATTTCCTCATTCCCAAAAGCAACATTAGCGTTTACTAATGAACTGCAGATTAATTTGCCTTGAATTAGTCTCTATGCCCTCTCCCCCCCACCCCCACCCCGCCCCCTGTGCATACTAGATGGCACTAATTTTTCTTTGGGGACCTTAAAAGGATTTGTTGTTATGAGAGCAGAGTCAAATGGCCTGTACTATTATTATTTAAGAATTTGGTTTACCTTAATTTAAATTCAATTATTCTCTAATGTTTTGAATTAAAGCTCAGAGATAATGTGTTAAAAAAGAAAAATAGGCAAATTATACAGATCAATACAAATAAATTATATTGATATTGTAAGAGTAGATCAAAGTGTTACCATTTTCTCTGGGGCATCTAATGACATGAAGGTGGTAAACTGATGCTGGAGTTCAGCCCATAATGATTTAATAGCAATAGCATTTAAGCACCAAACACAACATAACACATTTTCTCACATAAGGCAAATTTTATACCTCCTTATTCCATATGGCTCTGCAATGTCTTTTTAAAACAAAATAAAGTTAACAACTGTGATCCTCCTTTTGCTTTGAGCATTAAAATACTACTTATCTTTTTCATCTAAATCTGTGTAATAACTGACCTGACTATATGTGAGCAGGATTCACTATCTAGGTTGATACAAACAACTCTCAGAATTCATGGTTTAAAATAACAGATTCTTGCTTCCAAACTTTATATCAGCTGCCAACCTCACAATATAATCCTTGATTCACACTGCATGAAAGCTTTCATTCTCTGCCAGCAGCTGCTTGCTGAGCTATTCCTGCCCTCCCCTTCTTTCCTTGGCAGATGATGTGTTAAAAAAGTACTAACTGGGATATGTACCAGCTGCAGGTGTACCAAACGGGAAAAGCAGACACTCAGAGGAACGAGGCAGGATGGAGTTCCTCCTCCTCCACAGGGTTACTTTTAAATACCATAAAGAAGGCAATGTACATACTGTTTTGATGAAAGCACTAGGTATATTTGCACCACCTCCCCTCATTTGATACTTGCTGTTTTTAAAATCAGATATGACTTTTTTTTTTTTTTTGGTTTAACTGCATTAATTGAGGAGAGGTGGATTAAATGAGTTAAAAAAATAATCCAAATACATAAACTGTGAGCCTATTGTACTCCTGAGAGAGTTCACTTACATTCTACTAAGTGAAAATAATTAAATAAAAGCATCTGCCTCAGTGATTCTTAATCCTGACTCTTCTATGGTAAATGTCTTAAAATTCAAGTCACATCATGACTGGAGATTTTTCTTGAGTAATTATTAGGCAAGCACTTTGAGAATTTGGCCCACAAAGGCCAGATTTTCAAAACAATTCAGCTCTCACTTATGAGCCAAATGAAGAGGCCAGCTTTTCAAGTGCTCGGTATGCAGTGGAATGATCAGTACTGAGTACTACCGAAAATGAAGCCGCTATGCAGAGCCTCCGAAAAGTGTGTTGAGAAGTAGGGCAGCAGAAGACTGTTAATCTCTTTTTCTAAATCAGATGTGAGGTGCTAATTTTGATGTTTTAGTTATCTGTAAATCATAATATTGAATGATTTGATGGCATTCACATTAGCCAAGAGAAATAAGGAAAATATATATGTTCTTAGCATTCAAATGTTTGAACCTTGAATGAATCAAATTTGTGAGTGTGAAGTTTGCTCAGAATATCATAAGTCTTATTGAATTGTTTTCTGAATTAATTTCAGCGCTTTTGTGCTCTGCCTCTGAAATGATCCAGATGCTACTTGTTTATATTTTTAAATGGAAAAGAAAATAATTTATTATATGCAGGTCTGAAATTACACCTATCACAACAGGTGTAGATTATTTGGATGTAAGCTTTGTATCTATAACAACCTCTTACAAGGAAATAAAGGATTGCCACAGGCCGAAGTTGTATTGTCACACCTTTGGGTTCAAATGAAGATAGTTATACAATATTATTCATTGGCAGTGACATATTTTGCAAAGAAAAATCCATAACCGTCATTAAACATTCAAAACATTCTGTGCAGTTATCATTCTTGTGAACTTTTTAGGCTTTTTGAAATTCATATAAATTATTTTTTAAAATAAAATAATTTTAGTCAATTAAATTGAGTCTTGAATAAGTGAAGATCCAGTTGAATGGAAAGCATAATGTAACCTACAGGTACAGCCAGAAGAAAAATCTGCATTAACACCTATCTTCATTGGAGACAAGACAAAACCCACAAATAGATGGTCTCTGGTATCAGTTATTTTGCATAGTTTCACAACTGAACATGAGAGGGGAGAGAGGTATATTTTAACTTTCTGAAAATATGTAGTAAAAAAAAAAATTTCGAAGTTTTCCATTTTGTTGTGTACCATAAAATATCAAAATTATGGAAAAACAGTTCCTAAACTAATCACACAAATTCATAAAAATATTCAGAATATATAGTTACTGTGATCTTTTTTTTTTTAAGAAATCGGGGAAAAATAAAAACTAAAAGTTGGATCTGTGTAGGAGACTTACCTTTCTCTGTAACAACTGATAAAAATGCTACTGACATCTCAGAATAATGTGTGAGTCATCTTGTGTGTAAGCTGAGTTATCTATCTTTGCAGCGCATGCTTCTGATGGGGTTGCTTTATCCACAGTGAGTTTCTTTCAAGTAGTTTTGCCTGCAGGGAGCATAGCCACCCTCACTGTGCAGGAGGTGAAGATTTTACTATGTGCCTGAAATTTGAAAGTGGTGAGTCATCACCCTTCACAGGTTTTTATAGCATAATTGCTCAGTGGCAAGTGTATGGAAAGAGTTCAAAGAACAGTGTGGAAGTGATACAGATTTTCTGGATTTGCACACAAAAAAAAACCAAACAAAGAAAATAATTTCAAGTTACTTGCAGTTATTTGAAAGGGAAAGTTCAGAAGGAACTCTGCTGAATAAGTCAGTCAATTCTTAGAATTCTCAGTCCCTAACTGATGAGGATGATGTCATCTTGATTATACAAAAATATTCTGAAACTTTGCTAGAAATATTTTTCTTCCATGACATTCATGGTGTTAGACACTGCCTATGAAGTATAAGCCATAACCATATTTGTTTTCAGGTCACTGAATAATACCAAGTTTCTAACTGGTATTTACACTGGTACCAATTTCCACTGGGAACATAACTATTAATTCAACTTTCCCTTTTACAGATGTGAACAGAGACTGCTCTATCTATCAGTAAATTTTCAAATGTTTTCCTGTTTCACTCATTTTAACTTAAGGATTTGGACTTGGTTTAGACTGAGAATTACTGTATTTATGCTGAAAGAAAAAGCATGTTCTGGATTCACAGGCAACAAGTTGTACCGATTTGGTGTATTCACTGTTACTAATTCTGTTGTTATCCCTTAGTTTATAGCTTATGGTTATTCTAGTTCCAAATGTTCTGTTTGGAAATCTTCTTAAGCGTGTTGTATTTAAAGAAAACAAGCAGCAGATGAGCAAAGGAATCAATGGGCTTTTTGCAGCTACTTTATATCTCATTTTTCAAGGAGTAGTCAAATGAAAAAAAGACTTCACCAATGCACTATGGACAAGAGTACCTTATGTTCACAGATTCTTCAAATTCAATGTGGATTTACCAGCAAGGGCTTACAATCATTTTAGCAAGTGGCATGACCTTGCTCAAAAGAGGCAGAGATTCTTTTATTTTGTTTAGGGACAACAGAAGGAAATTATGCCCATGTGACACCATCATAAGCATCTTTAAAAGGGCTTTCCAGTATTTCTGGCTATGCATTTCTCTTGGGAAGAACCAAGTTGGATGTCTTTACCACAACAATTAGACATGATGAAATGTAGTAATGACAAGTTATACTTCAAATCTATGGGTTATAATTAGTCAGTTGTGACTCATAAGACTAAAGTGTAGCTACTAAATCACTGAGTGACTCAGGCATTAGAGTATCTCGGGTTTAGATATCCTAACACTTAACAGTGTCTGCAGCCCCAAAGGAGATTTTCAATATACAATATACAGAAAACTTACAGAAGCCTATAGTCCAAATGGAGAATTGTCTAAGCTGGTCTTCAAGGACTTACACCTTGGTCCTCTTAGAAACTCAGAATGCTTACTCTGCCTGGGCCTGCCTTCTTATTTGTAATGAAGGCCCTTAAGCATGGTCATTCATTTTAGCACAGAACAATAGAAAAGGACTTTCTAGTATTGTTTTTTACCCAATATCCAGTGGTTAGGAGACAACTTATTTTAAAATCCCTCATCTGCTTCCTGTTTGAAAAAGAGATTCTAACATAGGAGTTCTACATCCTAAATAAATGCTCTAAGCACTAAACTGCATTTAATTTCTTCTCTGAGTTTGTGAACATTTCATACAACACTGAGCATTTTTAAACAGGGGCAGCTGAGAGTCTTCTCCTACAGAATACCATGTTACGCAATAGAAGCAAGTTTCCAGTACAAAACAAGAAAGCCAAATTCCTTCTTCAAATCATAACAATAAGGGATTCCATTGATTTCCTCAATGAAATTTCCAATATTAAATCAATGAGTAGGAAGGCATCCTGCTCTACACATTAACATTCTGCACTCTGTGAGGCAAAGCACAACTTCAAAACACAAGGAAGATATGTAAGCAAAATGTTTGCTTGATATCCAAAGAAACTTCTTAGAACTAGAATGGTAATACTTATTATGAGAAACATTTAATATAGATATTTGGAGACGTTTAACAGTAAGAAGTGTATACATCACTAGGATTAGGCTCCAGCTACCAGATGTGAGGCTCTGTTGACTTCACAGTGTCGGAGTCAGAAACCAGACTAGGAGGTAAAACTAAGTCCACAAGTCCCTCCCAGGCACTCAAAGAGATGATTTAACAGAAGCTAACACCTCCATTTTACACTAAAAATTCATTAAACTATACAGTCATCTTGCTACTGAAAAAAGTTGGTAGATCTTTGCAGAAAGAGAAGAGAAAATAGGAAAGGAAATGTGATACACAGTCCAGTTTGTTTCTGTTCTTTTGTATATACTTGTTGCTAATCTAACCATGATCTCCACTTTTGAAAGTGTCAATGGTAAAGTATTTCTGTCAACTCTCTCTGCAGGATCTGCATTTCTTCCTGGATTTTGAGACGATAATTTAAGTCTTTTTATTACACATTTCCAAGTAAACTATGGATTTTGGAGATACTATTTTTTTTTGTCTTCTGTCACTGTTTGCTAGAGCTGGCTGAAGATTAATTTAATAAAATATGGATTTTTTTTAAAAAAAACTATAATAAATAATGGTAAAATCCGTCGAGTAATGAATTCTTTAATGAAATCCAAAAGATGGATTTAAGAATAAATATTTAGTTAGTTTTATGGATTCTTTACAATTATAACAAAGATTAATGTCCAGGGGAGGGGTAAAACAAGGTAAGACTCTAGCTTTAACAAATATCGTAGGTAACTAAGCAAAAGTTTTATGCCTCAAACTGCGGCATATCTTATTTTCAGGATGGTAGGCATGTGCAAATCTTGTCTTCCTAAAGCAGTATATATAGTAATAGCAGTACAATTAAGTCCAAAGCTTTGAGAACAAACGTATTTGAATTCTCAAGCTATCTAATGAGTGTTATTCATAAGACAGTATTCTAGGGCATAATTAAACCAGAATCTAGGTACTGTAAGGGAGTCACTGCTTTTTTCAAGGGGTTGGCTTATTTTCTTATCTTGTAAGAAATTTCCATTATTTTAACATTTTGCATTCAATGAATAATGGATTCAAGAGAGTTATAAATAATAGACAATTAAATTTCAAAAGTAATAAATGTGATATTACAAAACACAAGGTACTCATTCTGAAGAAAACTGTTAAAATATAAATGCCAAAATCTCATTAAGCTTGCAGTCATAGTAATGAGTAGCCCTCTAGAAGAACAGTTCAATAAGTTATCTTTTTTTCCTAGTAACTGTAGTTTTAGGCCTAACCTAAGTCTATCAGAGGCAAGACTATTCAGGTTCTAGCTGCCCTTCTCCCACCTGTGAGATTGTATAACATTCCTTTCTATGTTTACAGATAAAGATTACTTTTCTAAAAATGTTATATATTAAAATGTGTTATCTGCCTCTATTTGTTAAAATTCACATGTATTAAGGCCAGTCAAGACTCTTCTGACTAATTTTCTGTTATGGATTGTTAGAGGAGGGAAATATTAAAATCTGTATTTTCTAGAACAAATCAACCCATTTTAACCTAACTTTCATTGCTAGCTAATTCTCTGGCCTATCTTAACTTCCTAATTATAACCAAAGGAAGAAAAATTGCAAAATAGAACAGCTCATAACTGAGTTTACTTTTTCTAAAAGAGTATGCAATTAATAACCTGTATAAAGTGTTTCAAGTAGGAAATGGAGCATCACAGAACATAACTTTTTGTTACGTCACTCAACTTTAATTTAGAAAATAGAAAGAGAAAGCTTTAATCTCGATTATTCTTTGTGTAGCTGAGTGAGCTAATTATCTACTTTAACCCACTTACTGTATTTCCTCCTAACTTTATCAGCACCTGCTGTTAAAAAAAAAAAAGACAAGAAGACTGCACCAGAATCCCATGTTCACATCACTTTGCTTCATTTATTCAGATACAAACCTGTATGTAAATAAACACCAAAGTCACTGCTATGACATCAGCTGTTGCTCAAAGCCCACATGGAAATTTTGCTCTCAGCAGGTACTGTTCCCTGGGACGGGGAGCTGGGAATTGCAGGGAATCCTCCTGGAGGCTGGCAGGGCAGGGCCTCACCCAACAACCCCAAGCAGGGAGCAAGGCAGCCTGGAGATCCTCAGGGGCAGCCAGGAGTCCAGCTAAAAAGGCAAGCCCATAGCAATGAGGTGCCTCCAATGTCAATGAGGGGGGTCAAATCAGGATCAGATCCAAGTAGCAATCAACAAGTTCCAAATAAATCCAGTACAAGTCCACAATAATGTGACAGATCTGGGATGAAGTCAATCTGTGGGGCTGGGACAAGGTCATGGCGTCCTTGACCAGCACTGGTATGGCTACAACACTTCTGCAGTACAGCCTTAGTTGGGAGCCAACTGTGAGAGCTCAGCTCAAAGATTGTTACGCTCAGAATCTTGTTAATGGGCAAGGGAAGCACACGACACACACGTATATATATATATGCAAAGCCAAGCATTTACTATTAGTGTAATGGAAATATTAACAATCTAATACAAAGGTCATCACTACTGTAGACTTAATTTTATAAATGAAAAAAGTTATTAAAGAAAAACAAATAACAATGCAGTTAAAGTACTTGTATACAATTTTAATTGTATTACTGCTATTAATGTAACATACACATTTAGTTTCTATCCCTTTTCCTCATGTTACACTCATCCTTCCACTACTATTTTGGGGTTTTTTTGGTTTGGTTTTTGGTTTTGGTTTTTTTGTTTTGTTTTGTTTTTACAATGGACCATTATTGAGCAGTTTGTAGCTGTGGGTTCTCCCATACCAATCCAGTGCTTCATCTCTTACACATCCCTGTACTCCTCAATACCACATCCCGTGTCTCCATTTTTCAAGGCCTCTGCTACCATAACCAGCCTGTATCTCTATACAACATCATTCTCCAAGGGTCATAAACATCTCATTCTGCCTAGAAGAAGTGCTTGTTACTGCTACCTGTATAAAACTAAAGATAAACACAAAGATAAATAAAGGTAAAACAAATTAGACATAGACACTTGATCAGTTAGAGAAATTACTGTCGTAGCTAAACCAAGTAACACAAAGCTACAGGTCAAGAAATATTAAGACAGAGCAGGCCTGACAAGTCTCAGACTGGAAGCCTCACAAATTCATACAAAGCTTATTACCTGTTACTAGCTATAACAATGCAAAGTTACAGCAGCTCCCCAATGAAAAGGGACAGGTTTTTAGAGTACAGTTAGTGACCTTGTATAAAGCAAGGTCACCTCCATCTGAGGCACAGCAGCCAGATTAGCAGGTTGGGGAGGAAGGGGCTGTGCTCAGGACCCTGAAACAAATGGGTTTGTTTCTGGTCTCAGGTGATCCAGATCTCATAGGAATGTTTGTTCTTAAAATTTCAGCCAATGGGAAGAAATGAGAATGCAGAATTATTTACTAATAAGCCCATTTTAGGGGGAGCGGGAGAGAGGAAAACCCCTTCAAACAAACAGTTAAACAATCAACTTTTGAGTATCTAAGAGATGATGTTGAAACATATAAAAAAGAAACATATACATCAAGAAAGATGCTTGTAACAAGCCTAATTTCCTTTTACGGATGAGGTTCCTGCTCTGGTAGCAAGGTAGTACATGTTATATATTTTTTTCAAACAGTCTTTTCTTATCTATGGAACCAGCCTAGAGTCAGTGCTTCTGGAATTCCATTTAACAGAGGTTTGTTTGTTGAGCTGGTTTTTAGTTTTATTTGTGTGTGTGTGTGGTTTTTTGGCTTTTTTTTTTTTTTAAGATGCCTTTAAACAAACATCTTTTAGTAGTCCAAGTACAGTGTCAGTTGTCCACGTATCCTTAATCTTACCCAGAATAGAACAACAAATTCAGTGATATAATGCAGGTTTTCTATTCATGTTAGTCTGACTTCCTTCAGGAAATTAATCTCATGTAACTGACTGATTAAATTATAATATTCTAATATACTTTTCTAATATATTTTTCATTGCTATCTCATGACAATGACTGTTGAGCTTCCAGCAGTTCTGGCTTTAAAATTGGAGTGAAATATTTCCTCCAAAAATTTCTTCTAAAATTAAGTAGGAAATAGTATGAAGTACACACCTGACAAGCATCATACATAAAAACACTACCCTGCTGAGGAAAAAACAATTCACATTATAAAATATATACTGCTGATTGTTTAGCAAGAGTAGGATTTAAGTAGTAAGGTTTAAGCCTAAGCCTTCTTACACATACGTCCAATTATACTGTGAATAGAATGGAATCAGGTGTTCCATAAATAAATACACTTAAAAAGAGAGGAATACAAAGCAGGGAGAGGGAGAGGGCAAGGAAAACAAAACAAATGGAGCTTCCTGTGGTTTCAGGTAATCATTCTTCTTCCAGTGTTTTTCATGATTCTTATCAGAGAACATAGCCCCAAATCTTGCTGCAACAGCTTTTGTTCAGACGGTAATTTAGTCTTCATTTCAAATTAATGGCATCTGGGTGCAATAACTCTTCAGGTAAGTTTTTCTAAAATGTCTTTTATAGCTTTTGCTTTAGCATTACTTGGAGAAAAAAGAAAAAAAAAAAAAAGTAGTATAGAGAGTATGGGGTTGTTCATGTGTTTGTAAATTAAAACAAAATTAAATTTTATTTTCAATAATTTCACAGAATATGAAACTACCTTAGCAGTGGAAAGATCTAAGCTAAACAGAGCTAGGAGATCAGGGGAAAATCTGACTGAGATGACTCAATGTGTTGTTTAGTAGCAGTGTATATCTGTGGGTTAGGGAATGCTGGGATAAATCTTCCTGTGGCTTTCCACCACATTTAGCGAATGTTGACTGAATTGAATGTGTACTCTCTCCAGAGGTCTGTGCAAATGAGCACAGTGCTCATATGTGGAGAGAATTTTGTTCTTTTTTTCTTACTGACTTTGTCATAGTTATTCTACAATATATAGGAAAATGATCTGTCATTGATGTGTATTGCACTTGTAATAACACTCTGAAACTGCCTTGTTAATATATTAAGTTATTAAGAGACCCTCAGGAAAACACTTTTGTATACTCTGAGGAACGTATTTGTGATTTCCATCTCAACAATCTAGATGAGAATTTTATCCAGCAAGCAGACTTTTATGGAGAAGAATCCAAATACCTTGTAGAGAGTGACTTCAGAATACAGAGAAAACAGGTGTTAAACTTGCTTACGCTTCTCCTAAGTTACTTACTCATTCTGGAATCTAGAATCACTGGGCAATTAAGAGTTATATAAAACAAGGATCCTACCTGTAAAAAAGAAGCTTCCCAGAAACTTCTACCAGTCTCTCAGCTTCAGAACTGAACTTGTCCTCAGAAACAAAATTTCCAAGATCAGGCATCAAATCAAACCTTACTATAACTGAACAACATATGCAAATGTGTCAATGCATATACACATGAAAATTACTGGCGTGCAATTTAACAATCACCACATACTAGAATGAGCTTACATAGAAAATGTGCTATTGTTCTCTTAGTGGTGATTAGGATTTTGCCTAATCACCACTAAGAGAACATCTCAAAAAAAGCCCTCAGTAACCTCACCTCTGCCATCTCAGTATTCGTTCTTAAGAAAAAATCTAAACTAAATAAAAAAAAAACAAAACAAGCAACCTTCAAAAGATTAGGCTGGAAAATAAAACATCATCATCAACGCTCCAAAATCATAAACTCTAGAGATAATGGTTTCATGGATCACGGTAATTCATCTCATCTTTCTCCTTTAATAGAATTTTGGTATCAACTCTTTTCTTTCAGACAGTCTGATTAACGTATCTTGTTACATTCACAGCATTTGTTCTAAAACTTGTACTTAGCTTTGAAGATTGTGTCTTCAATTTCTGATAGCAGAAGAGCTTATGGATCCAAAAGCCTGCCTCTTTTCTCAAGCTATACCAATTGATCTAAAAAAAGATACTATATCTTCCTACAAGCTTTACCTTATTTATATCCTTACACTGTCACAGCTGCAATCAATATAATCGACTTAACGCCTAAGTTATGGTAACATTAAGTGAATGATCATAATGTCTTTTTAATGCATTTAGTTAAAGTTTAAACACTCTTTGTTTTTCTGAATATATCTGCCTCCAGTAGTTCTAAGACACCTATTCCTGTAATATTAAATATATTTGTCAATGCTTTCAATATATTGATCTTCCCCAAACCCTTTCCAGATAAGAAAGTGCTGATTTTATGGATTTAAATCAATCATGAAAGATGTCAGAGATTTGCTCAAGTTTACCTGAAAATCCTCTATGGACAAAAGCAGAATGCAAGGGTCCTAAACCCTAGATTATTCTTTTAACCTGTAGAAATATCCTTTTCATCAATTATAAATGTGGATAAAAAAGAAAAAATTCCATCTTCTGCTCAGGAAATATGTTTTCCTAGTGTGGGAGGTATTCTGACGCAAACCTACAACTCATTTTAAATTATAAATTTTATCCAGATCTCACTTTAGTTTAAATAATGTGGCACAATTGAATTACACTGCAGTAATTCCTCAAGGATACTTGGTCATGATTTTTCTAGTAAAAATATCTAAATTAGATCAAGGATTCAGTTTTGCTCACAGAAGTTCTGTTGCTTTGGCTGACTCTGTGCCAAATTTGGGAAGCAAGGCATATGCAAATGGATCAACTTTACTCCGATATACAAATGTAAAGTTCCTTGCAAGTTCACATTTCTCAGCCAGAACTGAAAATCTTTTGAAATCTAAAACTATACCAAAGAGGGTTCCTTTTCTGAATAATAAATGAACTGCACCCATCTGTGAGGAGTTTACCTATTAAGTAGTAACAGTAAGGCCTAAAAAACTAGAAAACTAGTAAGTTTAGTTAAATAAGGAAAATTTAAAAAAAAAAAAATCCGTTTTCCAAGTTGCAAATCCTACTTTGATATTTCAATCAATGTTTCTGCAGAGTACATATATCAGAGATAGTAACTACTTCAGAATGAATAATTCTTTGACAGGATTAGCAGGCTCACTAGGTCATTTTTTTAACCCCTGCACTCTAGGCTCCTTATTGGTTCATAAATCTCGATAAGCCTTGTAAATGTTCTCATATTTTCATTAACTGTGACTATATTGACGGCAAAATTATCCATCATGAACAGCAGATGACTATGCAACAATTCAGTGTAACAATGATGCAAAGACAAGAAGTCAAAATGATAATAAGCATCTGTAGGACATATCTCCGTAGAGCTCTGCACTTCAAAACAGCCTTATATAAGTATCAGCTTTAAATAATAATTTATGGGAAAATCCCATTCACAGCTTTTAAGTAGAAAAAAAAATATTAATTTGATTTTATTTTTTTTTTACTGATGTTGTAGTCAGCTAATGAAATAAAGATGAAGCTCTGCAATTTATTTCTTGGGTCAAGTCATAACATTGCCTGAATTATTTGACTGAATGAGAAATAATAAACATCTGAGTTGCTGATTGACTTTTTGTTTATATATGATACATTACCTAGCACTTTCTATTTTTGTCAGTTTTGTAGTTCAATGGCTGGTGCCTTACATCAGACTAATAAGGATACTAATAACAGTTTTAAAACAGCCATGATTAAGTAATGCTGGTGAAAGATGCAGTTTTTAAAAATAATCCAGAAAAATCACAAATATTGATTTATTAGTCCTTGCTTTCCTCCTTCCGTACCTCAGAACCCATTGCTGCAAGTCTCTGGGCAACTCATTACCGCTTTCTTAAACAGAAGGAAAGTCACGAAGCTAATAGTGTATGTTTTTTTTCTGCTTTAACATTCCTGAAATACAAAGTTATCCAAAGACTGCTAGTCAGAGAAATTCTCCTTCTTCTAAAACATAGCTTAAGGAAATAAAGCATTGGGTCTTAGTAGTGAGAATTTCTGTCTGAAACTTGAAATTGTTTATCTTCCACTTTCAGTAAAATTCTAACTTCTTTATTCCAGATGGTCAGCTATGGAACTTAATTTACAAAAACTGTTATATTGCCGTGTTAATTAAGCATAGGAAAGTGGTCTTTAAAAGGGTGTTTTGTGCCGGTTTTCCCCCATCCTTCAGTTTTGAGCCCTGCATACAGTGGTTTTAAAAAAAAAAAAAAAAGAAAAAGAAAAAAATTAAGCCAGTGGAATTGTTTCCATTGCAATCAGTGAGTTTTTGAACCAGGGCCACTTATGCAAATGAAACAAAATGGAGTGAGCCATTTGCAATGCATAATTTAACTAAAAATGTTAACCTCTCCTTCTGTTCAAGGCTTATCTACAAGCAGATCACACATTCCTTGAATTTATTTCTATTTAGACATGATTTCTGGCAAAATAATAATTACTCTAGTGGCTTTATAATCACAATTATTCATGAGTATTTGGTAACATTTATTTATAGTTGTGTCTGGTAGTAAGTACAGATTTATTTATTATTTCTATTCCTAATTCAAATCATGAGGTTTAAAATATTTGCAGCTAAAATTCTGTAACATTCTTTAAAGAGAGAGTAGGACCTGTTTTTCTTATTCTTAATATTCTTAACATTTTCGGAACCAGATTACAGGTAGTTGCTCTATCTGACACTGTAAAGAGCTTTCAGAAAGGGGATATTTCAAACTGCCTGTACTTTAAGCCTTCCTATTTCCATAACATTTGGAACATATGACCTCATTCTGTTTAAAATGGTGTATCTGGCTTGCCTTTGTGAGAGGTCATAAAGACAGAATTGTAAACACATTGTTATCTATGGGCTTTTTGCATGTGGAAGAAAGCTTGCTGACCATGCACAGACCTCACTGGGAGCCCTATGAGCATGTTAGCACACTGAAATTGTTAATATCATAGATCCCACCTCTCAGCTTTGATTTCTAACAGACTGGGCAGCATAGTGATACAGCCTCCTGTTGTTTGGTTTGTAAGACTCAGTGAGCTTGCATATGTTCATGTCATGAAGAAAGTGTAGCTCTTTTGCAAAAAAGGTGCCAGATATACTCACTAGGAGCCTAGCTTCTAATACAGGAGACTACGTTGTTTGGTTAACAAGATATGGAGGCAGCATTTTCTTAGTTTTCTTCCTTGAATGCAAGAAACAGAAACTGCAACTCAGTATGTAGGACTTTGGCTTATTTCCTATCATAATAATAGCTGCAGAAGACTAAAAAGAGGAACAATTATTCTTAGTAAATTGCAAACATATTCTGCCATAGAACATAATTAGCTGATATCATGTGATTTTGAATAAGCAATGTCTTAAACTTATGTGTATTTAACTGCAAGGCAGAAATGTAGATATTCTAATATGTTTATTGACATGAAAATTGTAGTGCTAATAAAGCTAACAGTTTATAAAAGAAATAAAACAGAATAATAGAAACACCAATTATAGCAAGATAATTATGTAGATTGTTCTCAACATAATTAACTAAACAGCAGAAGACATTGATTGGCTGTTACTCGTAAGCAATAAAAAAATTATCATATAAAGTTTTAAATAGAAAAAATGGAACTTAAGTACATTCTTTTGCTTAATCAAGTAACTTATTCTCTCTCTGAAACCAACAAACTGATTCCCAACCAGAAAGACAGGGGTGAAAAGAACGCCAGGGTTTTGCCAGGTGGTCTGTGACTCTGGACTGCGTGTTTCCTTGTACCCATTACGTGATACCACGTCCTGCATAGACTAGTGAATTTTGAAATAAGAATACCCTATGCACATATGAAATTGTGCACAGTGGTCATAAAAGATGTGAAAACCAAGAAATTATAAGTCAGTTCCCATGAACAGATAAAACATTGTGTTGTAAACACAATAGCATTATGAACATAGTAAAAACAATGTATAAATCAGAGTTAACACTTTTTAAATTATTTGCCTGTTGCAATTTGCATGAAAATAATGTGAAAAGGAGAAACAAAATTATGCAAGTGTTCTGCTCTACTCTGTTAGACTACTTCATTAATATTCAAACAACATATAAGTTTGCCTTCAGATTTTTCCAGAAATTCTTCTTCTTTTGATATAAAAACTTGTATGGCTGTAAGAAATGTCAGAGCTAAAAACATAGTTAAAAGCTTCATACTTGAATTGTCAATTTATTCTTTTGTGCAGAGATTGAATGTAAGGTTCCATACTTTTAGTCAGTAATGTTGACAAAACTGACATATAAATGAAGCAACTTACAGCCGAAATTCTGTGTGCATTTGACAAGCTATAATGGAATTGTTTGCAAAGTTTTATTGAAATCCCTGCTTCCATTTATCTGTGTTAGCACAGCTACAGAAATCTGTGATATAATATTCCTGTATAAATTAGACTAACTATAACAGAATTAGACAAGGAGAGGAAAAGAGAATAGCATATTTAATTCTAAAGGAAAAATGTTTTTTTTCTAGGAAAATATTTGTATGTTATTGCTTTGACTATTATAAAAAATTTGTTTGGGTCCATTTCTTTAAGAATGCCTAAAACTTGCAAGATTATGTAATCAAGGATGTCGAATTTTCCTTTCTCTCTTTTGTCAGGAAAGGAATTTCCATACATCAGTGAACTTTAACCCAAACACTTCTTCTTAACAACTGACAGGGTAGATTATCATTCCTAAGTGCTTTGTTCTCTTTTGCTATGCGATGTATGATGAAAAAGTTCAGAGCAGCCTAAACTGTGTTTGCTGAACAAGGGACTAAATTCATATATGCTAAGCACTAATTCACAGTCCATCAAAATGTTTAACTTATGCATAAAGGTAAACATGCAATGGGCCTCCAAAGTCAATTGAAATCAAATGTTTCTATCCATAAGTCCCCAACAAAAAATCTAAGTGAAAAATATCAGGAAAGAAAGTCTTATCTTGAATTCAATTATATTTTCATATGTATGTTTTGTATTGGCTTTCAGAAAACTCCAAAAGTTCCTGTGACCTTGCAATTAGTGACCAACTTCAAAAATGCCATAAAAGAGAAATGTCGTGATAATAATTATACAAATCTGTAAGTACAGCAAAAACAGCTGAAAGTAAAAAAAAAAAAATAAAAAAAGATCTTGGAGAGTTTATAGAAGTTTTCTGAGAAATGGAAAACTAATTGTTTCTGCTTGTTTACAGTCTAACTGCAAGAATATTTATGTGCCTGCCTTTCATGATGATGCAAACTAAATGATACAGGAAATCAAAATATCCAAAATGTGCCAGTACATATTAAACTATTGCATGATTCAGCTGAAGTTCCTAATAAATCTAGAAGTCTATGGGTAAAAAATACATTGCAGCAGTGAATTGGACATCCTTTTCAAGAGAGAACAGCCCAAGTCAGTTAGCTTTTCATGACCAATGGGTCTGCTGTCCATTATCTTACACCACCTTCTCCCCACATTTAAACTTCTGCAATCCTGAATAAAACAACTCATACCTTGATTCCAGAAATTAGTCTGAATTATCTAATTACCTGAAATTGGCTCATTTAAAATCCATTTAATATTTAAATTGTTTCATTATTTTCCAGAAAATTAAGATCTGCGTGCTCACATGAAAACCATGCAATGGTGTGGGATGTTCATCTCAAAATATCATAGTGTGGTTAAGACCCTACCTAAATGGCAAGAAAGCCAAAAGAAGATGAGCAAAAGACAATCATTGTTTCAGAAAAAAACCCAACAATTTCTCAACATGGAAGTTTTAATCATCTGTTTAACTCTGCTAAAGTCAAACTAGATAAAAAATACCTATGTTAAAGAAAATCAAAATGTCTATTGTTGGGTATTTTTAAGAACAGTCAAATATTTTTTAAAACTGTATTCACAATGTTAACTGAGCAATTTGCTAAACATTTTTGACTGTTTTGTAATACAGAAGAACAAATTATATTTCATTATTTAATTTTCAAGTCATTCAACACAATTGCTTTTAGATTAAGTCAGTCTGTTCATGTTAATAAAAGGTATGTGTCAAATCCTAAATCCTATCACCCTTTGTGGCTAGCCATCTGCATGCTTAATATCTTCCCTTAAGCATTTTTTAGTTCTGTTTCTATCCAGTCTTGCATCACAAGGTTGTGCTTCCTGACAAAAACTCCTATGTAAGTAAAATACGGCACCTTCAACACAGGAGGCTACACCATTTAAGAGGAAATAGAAAGAGGAAGATGTATGTCCTTTTTAATAAAAGTTCTAAATTCAGAACTTGTTAATCTGAGCTTGGGTGAGAAGCTTCCATTGGGTGGGGGAGGAAGAATTCTGTTTTCTTTTTTTTGAATTAACATTTTAAAATTATTTTCATAAATGGTTTGGGACAAATGAAGGGAAAATGAAAATACAGAAGCCTGAAAACAAAGAAAAAAATCCAGGAAATTTTTATAAACACAAACCAAATAACAAAAAAACAGGTATTAAAAATACATCATCATTCTCCGCATTCATTCAGTCCTGCAATCTGCATTGGCTACATCACTGATAGCACAGAGAAGGAGTTTAGATTTTAAGAAAGTAAGCATATGTATTTACTTGGAATATACCAGAAACACAGATAAATTTTCCTTCTCTATGCTGTGATTTCCACAATAGCTACTGTTTGAAAAAAAAAATGATTGATATGAAATCAACACTGAAAAACCTTCCGGTAACCGTACTAAAGATCCCCTGTACCTGGAAGATGTACTCTCCCTCAGTCTCTGTGCAGACCCGTCAGGTGCTGAAACAACCATGGTTACTGGGAACCCAGCTCCTTTGTAATCAAAGGGAGTTTTCCCACAAGCTTTGACAAGGCCAAGATTCCACCTTATACATTAAGTTAAATAATTATGACACCCTATAGAAATTTCCACTCTTGCACGTGCTT
>NW_009259864.1:713839-815678 GCF_000687185.1 Egretta garzetta | reverse complement strand
GCAGGAATTCAGTTGTCTTTATTAGAAAGAACATGTATTTGTTTGACAAAATGCCAGATACACCTGATTTTCTTTTGGGTATTTGCTTCTTCTGACTGCTACTTTCTCCTGTTGTGTTATGCTTTTCTTCAGAAGACACTTACTAGTGAATACCTAAAGTATTTGAATATTGGCTTGACATGAGCTTTATATTTTTAAGACATGCTTTCTATAATATTTATAAGTGTGTTTGTGAAGACAGCAGTGCTCCATTGCAGGGGTTCACTCATTATTATACTCACAAACTAACACTGAAGAAATGTATAAAAGATTTATCCCAGGGTTGATACATCCAGTTGGGAGTCTGGAGAAACAAAATTTCTCCTGCTGTGAGACAGAGAGAAGGGCAACTTAGACACTGTATGTGATTTGAAATGCCTTGCTGTGCTGGGTGTCCACCCAACTTGCCTGAACTTTTTGAGTGATTGTGCTGATATGGATGCATTTCCTACATTCACAGATGATGCAGAGGCAGGAAAAAAAATACTTCAGGCTTTTGTACAATGATAGGCTTGATTCTTCAAATCAGTACACTTTCTCATGCCACTTTGCCCCCACTTTACATGCTAATCTATCGCAGACTGCAGCAAAGAGAACGCTTTCTAACTAGTCCTTCCTCTCAAATCTTGTTCACATTTATAAGCAGATATAAAAATTATTTTAAATTATTTTCTGGTTTCCCTCAGTGTCTGTATCAAGTGACTACTAACACATACCAGATCCTTATTTCCCTTTTAAATGCCTTTATTCAATAAAATGCAATGTGTAAAAGCAGGAAGTTTCAGAAACTGTATTTGTTAATGACATCAAAATTATGCTTCTAAAGATGATACCTCAGTGTCATCTAGCCCATGCATCATTGTTAAATACATAACTCATGTTTCAACTCCCTCCAAATGTCTATTATTATGTAAGAAAACGTAGGCCCAACTCAGTAATAGTGGGTTTGATTTTTTCCTGCTTGTTTCAGCAGAAACAGGATTTTCACTCATTACACTTTTTGACAAATCCAGGTATGGTTTTCAAAAGCTTCATTACAACACAATAATTCTTTGTACTTAAAGATCACTTAGCAATGACTTGCTACTATATGTATAATTATATTAGAAGTTTGCTTTTAAGTGCAATATTGTTAATAAATTAAATATAAGTTTTAATAGGTTTTTCATTCAAAGTTAAATTAGATTTTTAGGAAGACTGTCTCTGTGGCAGGTAGTGATACTGATAACAAACCAAAAAGCTACTTTGAGCAAAGTGATCCTAGTTTTCATCTAAAATAGAGTTCATATCCAGCACGTTTCTGAAGCTATTATCCTCAGAGTTATTTAAAATGTGGGCTGCTGAATTTATGACTCATTATTCAACAAACTGTTATTTCAACCTTAGTCTTCCCCATTACCAAGAGCAATATCGAATCCCTTTTTTTCTGTTCTTTTCTACAGGATTTTAGCAAACTAATGGAATTGCAGCATAACACCACCCTCAACTTTGGCAATGCAGTGGGGAATCTACTCTGACTGAGTAGAGATTTATCATTTAAACTCTGTGAGTTCCTGTTAGCTTGTTTTCATTTGCATTAGGCAAAAGGTGCTCCTGGGTAAAACTAATTCAAACAGTTGAGAATTCAATTTTTGTCAGTAATCTCCTTCAGTTTACATTCACTGATACAAGTCATTGTGCTAGAGATATCACTTTCATCTTCTCCAAAATCTTTGGCTAGATGATCATCATTTTTATTAAGAATGGAAGCTTAATTTTAAAATGGCGCGCAAAAAAGATTAAAATAATTTTGCAGGATAATTTGTATTGTTGTCTGAAGCATGAAAACTTCAATAAAAATTAAGTAACAGAGGAAGGAAAAAGCTCCCATTTAGCTCTCCTTTTGGTCATTATACTTGAAGTTCCCATTAACCTTAACAATGCCATCAGACAATTTTTTGATGGGATGAAACATTACTCTAACAGAAAAGGCTAGATTTGGAGATGATGAATCCCATGAAAAGTGTTAGCGGGTTAGGAAATTTTGACAGAACTAATACATCAACAGATTCAGTACAGCAGAGGGAGTGCCTGATTGGCATACAGAATTCAGGAAGACTTTGTCAACTTTATATCCTTCTTCCAACATCTTCTGTTACGCTAACATTTTCTTGCCTGTCCAAAAATAGCTCAAGAGCCCTGTATAAACCCACTATAAAACAAAAATGTACCAGAATTTCTAAGAAAAACTCTGCCAAAACCAGGCTTTGCTTTTGAGTGCAGATACCTGTGATGTCAAGGAGACACCTTGAAGAGTACTGGGCAAGAAAGTTCCCATAACTTTGTCTGCAAAACTGTGAACCAATATTTAGAGGATGAGGTACTTTCTGATTTTGTTTATCATTCTTAACCTGTGGCAAGTTGTTTCTCTGTATACTCACTGTTACGTTCCTATTCTGAGACAGCACAGGTGTTACAGTCACTGTAGTTGGATTGCCCTTCTGCCACATGGTGACCACACATTGAATTTTTTGTGATAATTATGAAGGGAAAGCCACCATCAACACAGAATAAGCTCATACAGAAACAATCAAAATTACTTTATTAATTGTCATAGCTGAAATGGAATGACAGTAGAGAAAGCACGGTTGGGCGCTTGGGAAGCAGAAAGACAGCAGCCTCCTAACTGTTCAGAAATGATGGAGGCAATTTAGAGAGAAAAAACACATGGCAGTCAGTCTGCAATGTGGACCAAACTCCAGTTTAGTAGTTTGAATTGGTACCTTAGGAGGATGAATTTAGGAGGCTGGACCAAAGCTGAAATTATTCTTATTTCCTGGAGAGAAAAAAAACAAAAAGGATTTAATTAAGAATTAAAATCCCTCATCTGAATGTCATAGAACATAATTGCATACTTGAGGTTTTATGTTCAATTGTTCTAAATTACAAAAGCCCAGCAAGGCAAGCAATGTATCAGTGGAGAATTAAGATATTTCTTTTCAAGGAGCAGAGTGCAAACAATTGACCACACTGAGACATATTGTCTTAAAGATATATTTTTTCACTTGAAATGCAAGTTTTTTTCCAGAGAGATTTTCAGTGGTAAAAAGACATGTAGGGGTTCTGGTCTTCATTGTCTCTTAAATGGCATTGAAACTGCTCTCAGGCTTTTTTTTTGAATCCTAGACACTGATAATACTGCTGTAAGTTCTATATATTTTGGTTTAGTCAAATTATTTTTAAAGATTGAAAAAAAATATTTAAAAGTATCAGAAATAAAGAAAAGTTTATTTTCAAATGTGGATCATCCTTACTTTTCTGAGAGGAGTATGAAGAAAAATAAAAAAGTTAACGTAATTAAACTTTTCTCATAAATTATCAGTGAAGAAGGGCTTCCTAAGGGATGAGAATATTAAAACATGCAATTGATTTTCAAGCTAGCTTTTATTTCTATTTTTCTCCTAATGTCTGCATCATGTTCTATTCATGATAATGGCACTTAAAACTAAACGAGGGCTATTTTCTACAGCTTTTATGCCACTGTAACAAAGTAGCATGCATATCCCCTCTGCTTAATTTGGGGGTTTGCATATGAATATAAAAGGTTGCTACTATTTTGTCAAGCATCAAGGTACTGAACATTGAGAATATTTCCATTTTAAGTTATTTTTCATCCCGAATCTGTCTCAGTTGGCTGGGTCTTTAGCCATTACACAACTGCAGAGTGTGGAAAACAGGGGTAAGGATCCTTATTGAAGCCCTTATTGTACCTTTATTGAAAAAGAAATAACAAAACAAAATCTAGGCCACTCAAACAGAGCTGAGAACTGAAAAAATTGAAAGCTATTTCTAAACATTTTTCTCTGTTAACTTTGCCTATCATTCTATTGCAAAGTTTTCAGCTGTGACCTCATTTACTTCGTTAGAGATCAAAAATCATTTATGTGCATGTATTCAGGTGCAAAAGGGCTGTGAAAACTAGTCAGGTCCAGTTGGGTTAAAAATGGGATACAGAAACGGATGTGATAAAGACTGCCATAAGCAAACTTCCCTTTTATGCTTTCAAGCACAGCTTCTCTGTTCTGTCCTCCTCTCCATAACTTTATTTGATTAAGTAGTTCTATTCTGATCTTGCACTAAAAATAATGAACAATTGAAGTTCAGTCTGTGTTAGTGTGAGGGGTTTTCAGTCTGCCATGGGGCAAATTCTGCTCAGTGTCAAAGGCATAACTAAAGGCAGAGAATGGGCTCATTTTATGTTCCAGTTCCATGAAAAAATTAAAGTTGTTCAGTAGTGAATATCTTTTCTACCCAAATATCCTATTAATTAAAGAACTGTACTCTACTCTTTTCCTCCAGGACCCCAAACCTCATAAATTTTGGTTCTTTGGGAAAATTAGAGTGGGTTCAAAGTGATCTCAAATTCATTTCTCCCTAATCGGTTAGCTCATTAAGCAACTTTAGCCACCTTATGTAAGAGCTTTTATGTTAAATAAATTATAATAAGGAATCAATAGTAAAGCTAGCCTGATCAGGCAGAGGATCAAAGCTTTATACACAGATTATTGGCCGGATGTCCTTGGAGTGTGATCCCTATGAAATTAAGGGCAGATGCTTAATAGTCTACAAAGTGATTTCTGTATTACCAGTACACAGGTATGTGACAAGTTTCATGTGCCTATGGGTTTTCAGATAGATGCAAGTACAGGTCAAAACTTAAAAGTGCATGTGTTCTTCATACCCAAAGCTAATTAAATCCTCTTCCTTGGCATGTTCAAATTTTTAATGATCTTGTAAACAATAGCACAAACAAAACATTTGTAAACATCTTTTTTTTAAATAACTCTTTTTTGATGTTACATAACCTTGCATATAATCTTTCCTTCAACATTTATGTTCTCTAACATATGGTTAAATAACATCAAATAAAGTTTCTGATTTTTCAGTGGTACATAAAATAAGGTTTCTTTCCTGGGAAATTAAACAATGTTCAGATTGCTGTTTAATATTTAACGTATGTTTTAAATGTTCAGATTCACCACTTCTTGTGTGCAAGAAGGGGGAAAAAAACAAGAGGAAAAAATATCAACTTCATTTGTAGAAAAAAAATTCACCCAGAACATGAACAATCTTTGATTAGAGTTCTACTCTACTCTAGAGTGCAGCTTTCTAAAACAGCATTATGGGGTTCAGCTTTTATTATCCCAGTGATTTGCAAATAATATCTTGTGTACAAGTGGAAGGACAGTTTATTCTAACTGCCAGCCCAGCTCAATTTATGAACTAAAAGCCAAGAAAGTTTGGTTTGGTTTTACTTTATTTTGCTTGGGTTTTTTAATCCTGACTCAGGTATCACCAGTATTAATGTTTCTGTAACCGGAATTTGGCTTCTACATTGGTTGATGACATAGGAGGCAGAACAGAATAAGCCGTTCTTTTCTTCCATAGTCTTCTTCAAAGAAAATAAGTCTATTGAAAGCTTTCTTACTAGAAGCAACAGATAGATTCTGAATGCCTAGGAGTAAGTGTCTTCAGAAAGGAACTGACCCTAGAGGGTTCCAAGAAATGTTAAGCCCTCACAACTCCCAGCCTTAGTCACCCTTGCTTCCTTGCACCACTTGATATTATTCCTTTCTGTTCTTGAAATAAGAAAATAGCTCATGGGAATTGTTTCTTTGCTGTACCCAAGTAATCAAGCTTCAGAAATAAATGAAAACAACAGAACAAGTGGAAACAGAACAGCTCACTCTCTCTGTAAGTTTATATTTTATTGCTCTTTCACAGCAAACTCTTGTCTCATCACCTGCTATTTTCAATCATCTAGTGGGGAAAGGGCATTTCCCATTCAGAGGGTACACACTGGGACTGGAGTATAACTGTTACTCTGCTTCCCTACTGTTATAAAAGCTCCTTCAGTCTTAGTATTGGTTAAAACAAAAGAGGCGTTTCCCATTTTTGGCTGATTCAAACCCACATTCTAAGATCAACATGCTTAATCATTCTTTCATGTGGTTTGCAAGTTGGCAGTTTTAGCTTTAGAATCAGAAGATTAAGTAATGCTCCCTCAACTGGGCACTGTGGCTACCCACCTTGATTTTTACATGCTGCACCTTCTCTGTTTCCTGAAGCTGTTGGTCCATTATTTACTTACTGAGCAGTGAAAGTTATGTTTACAGATCTCTGCTGCTCAAAGCCTCTCTCCAAAGACTGTTCATTAGTAACATATACACAAAAAGCCTTTGCTGCATGCATGATGCCAGGAAATCAGGCAAGAGATTTTCAAATATTATGATAAAGATGAGGCTTTTTAATAGATGAGAAAACACTGTTTCCAAGTGACTAATCTAGCATGTCCAGATCAGTGCTATTCAATTTTTAAATTATCATCTATGCCATAATAATAGTCAGCCCTGAGGCTGATCTGTAATCTTAATTAAACTGTTGTGAAGTCAGTTCACAATAATGAATTAATTATCTGTGGTAGTGTCCCTAAATTTGAGAGAAAGTGATCCACTCCAGAACTGGCATGGACTCATCCCATGTACATAGATGGTAATCATGGCTGAGCTGACAGCTAGATAATTTTTTATGCTGCATATACCCAGTCAGGACCAGTTGCTGCTGCTCTAAATCAAATAATGCAATAATGCTTTTATTGTCTCTCTGAACTGAGTTTATGAAGATTCAGACAGCAGATGTTAATGGATCTTTTAAAAAGTTCTCAGAAATGCTTGCCTTGTACAGAAGATTCGCATTGGAACTAAACAAGTTTTTAGACCTTCTGCATACTTTTACAAAGAATGCAGGTATGCATGTTATGGTTGGGAACTTTGAAAATTATTTCTGTTCGGTTTCTTAGAGTTTTATTGTACTGAGTAAATATGGGTAATAGCAGCAAAATAATGTCTACATATAATGCGTACTACTGTGCAAATGCCAGTTTTCAGATTAACATCTGTAGAGACAAAAATGGTCAACAGATACATATAACTCAGCAAGAAATAAAACTTTTTGAGTTACTGTTAATTAGAAATGTTCGTCATAAGAATATTTCCCAAATACTGCCACCAACATAATGTGTTATGTATCAACACTTCTTTTTTCATGTTTATAGCACTTACCCTCAGTCTCAAAAGTCCTACTTAGTGCTTTATCTCTCCATCGACAATGAGAAGTACTGCTGTGCCTTTGTATATACCATGAAGTACCTACTCCTAGTCCAGGGTGAGTCAGGATCTCTCATTACCCAGACTGTTTAGGTTAGAAGTGTCACACTGATCCACACTGGGAATTGCATGTCCAGTCTTCATTTTACTCTTTTTTTGTTTCTTAAGTAAATAAAAACCTTTTATTTACTTAAAGCTTTCCACCATTTTTTTATCTTTTTGTTCTTGTATCATACAAATATGACAGGATTTTTTGTTGTTGTTTTTTCATCTATGTTCTTTTGATGATTCATTATTTTATATAAAATCCTGATGTCTCTTTTTTCTTTTCAGAAAAAAAAATCCATCTTTTCATGCTCTTATTTTTTTTTTCCATGCTCTCAAGTATTCTTATTTTCTCTGAATTCCCTGTATTTTTCCCTTTATTTATTCATTACAGTGATTAGCAAATTCATTCTGTATTTTACAAATTATTTACAAATCTTTTGCAGCCTCTGTATTCCCAACTGAAAAGTTTCTTCACTTTTTTTTTTAATACACTGAGCAGATTATTTTTCTGAAACTGCATAACTAAGTGATTTATTAATAATTTATATTTGGATATTTGTCATTATAGTCCTTGTAAAACTGCCGTCAAACAGCTGAAGAACAGATCTGTGTGAATAGATAAAATGTGAATAGATCAAATACATCCTATGAATAATATGATAGCCAAATGGCAACTTCCAATGGGACAGACTACTCAGAGATGGAGACATTTTTGAAAATAAGACTTTGTGACCTAAGTAATTTAAAAGTTTATCAAAATTAAGATTTTTAAATTCTTAGATTATAAAAAAGAATAAATCACTTCAGCAATTTATTACAATACATTTAATAGCTGTAAAAAATCAGTGTGAATTATTTCAATGCAGAACGAAAGGAACACATTGAACAGTACATTCATAAGGGAAAAGTTTTCAAAATTAGATGCTTATATTAGACTTCCTAATGTTTGTTGGATATCAAGGGCAGGGGGAGGCAATTCAAAAAATTACATGGACATCTAAGCCATTTCCAGGGATTTTAGAAAATGCCCAAAAGGCATCTAGTGTCTTTCAAGTTCAAAGTGATACCTAAGTCATTTAACCATCTTCAGAAATTCTACCCTTAAAGGAATGGCCTGTTATGCAAAGATGCCGCTCCTTTTTTCTGAAATGGAAAACATGGGTTTAGGATTGTAATTTTAAGCAGTAGTTTAAAATATTGTTAAACAATGAATAATTTGACCAGATTTAGTCACAAAATCACCTTTCCTGCCTCTTCTTTCCTTCTCCTTTTAGTTCCTCCAGTATTTCTCCATAAAACTGTAAGTCACTTCAAAAAACCAAAGTGAGGCGGTAGATGTTCAGAGGTATTATTAATGTTCCTGTCACAGTAGTTTCTTGTCCACTGGGAAATTGTTCATTTATGGTGAACCAGACCTCTACTATAGATGGAGCTTTGCAAGCTAAAAATATTTCCCTTTCCAATAATAAAGAAAGGACTTTGAAATAATATGTTAAAAATGTCATTGAGGGCACTGTAGATGACTAATGAGTGACTTGAAAAGAATGAGTGCAATGTTTAGCCTTATAAGATTATTTATTGACTGGACTTTTACCATATCTATTTTTGATTGACCTTTTCTGAAATATAAGAATTACTCTGTGTCTGTCACCATATTTATGAGGTTTTGGTGCTAGTGATTAATGGCTAAATAAAGTAGATATAACACTAAAGATTTGTTCTCTTTTCTTATTATTTTTTAAAGGAGAAATAAGTCACTATGACCAATACTGCATCTATGCTAATGACAGTCTGCAGACTCAGAGTTACTTGTGTGTTTCAGTCTTGCTTGTTTCATCACCAACTCAGTATCTGCAAATTTGTTTTTAAACAGAAAACCCAACAATTTTCATGAAGAATGTCTCATGCTTAAAATTTCCTTTTTATCATTATGTTGGTTAAATTTCTAGGCTAATTTTATTTAGACCACAATCTGATTTATTTAGCAAAACAATTCACAACAATTCACAAGGAAGAAATAAATTAGGATAGTCAGAAATGACATGAACATTTGAGAGGTAAAGCAAAACAAAACCACAACTTTGTTTCCTCCTCTTCATAGAAGCAAGGAAAGGCAGTTTCAATTTTTATTATAATATCCAGGGAATAAAACATATTTGATAGCTCAGCAGCAGGCAAAGACTCTATATTTAAAAGAGAGTAGATGACACTGAGCAGGAATTGGTATGATTATGCCTTTCTGATGAGTCATAACTAATGAAACAGCCTAATGCTCATGAAGCAAAACTGGTGACAAAAGTGAGGAAAACGTAACTGTCAAGACCAAAAAGACAGTGGAGGGCAATATGCATCTATATACACACATGGCTTAGAAAAAGAAAAAAAAAAAGGAAAAAGGAAGACATAAAAAAGCTTGGTTTAATGTTTTTGCAGAAGAAAATCTCTCTCATAACTTATTGGACAAATCTGCTTACTGGGTATGAAATTCTAGGAGGAACATAGTGAAAATAAGTAAACTAAGACAGAATTTTCCATATTTAATGTTGAAGGGGAAAAAAATTTCAGGTAAAATCAGTTACATTTTACAAATACTGAGATGGTTAGAAGACAGAACTAAGAAACCATTTTCTGTGAGATTATTCAACTTCTAATGTAGAATTCACCCCCTTGAATTCTGTGCCACTTTTCATTTTTTTTTGTTTAGATTAGTGTTTTTCACATGTCAATATGTACTAACTCTCTCCTTCCAGAAAGGGTGACTTTATACTTGACTTTTTTCTCAATTATTTGGTTCTTGATGGCAGGTAGTTTCCTTCTTCCCTTCCCTCTGCCTTCTCTCTTCCTCTCCATTTTCATCTCCTCTCTTCCTCTCTCCTATGCTGTCAATGTGTAGGCTTTTACTCTTGCAAAATTGTGATGATTTGATTTAGTCATATCTGTAATGAAAGAGAATTCACATGAACAGCTAAAGTATCTCAGCTGACATGCAATAGCTTTTTAACCTTCAGCAACTTGCTTGTGTGTCTGAGTCTTTATATTTCTTTCTAAGCTTTTTCAAACATTTTAAAAGTCTAGTGGAGTTGATAAATTGTATTCCTTCTCTTGTTGGAGGTACTTAAACGTACACCTAAATTTATTCCTCAGTAGTCTCACTGAAACTATTACGGCAGTTTACATACCTTAGCTTCAACAAGAGCTTTATAAATCTGATTTCTCAGAGGGGCATAGATACCACATCATCTACTTTGTAGTCTCAGAGCTGTCTTGTAGCAACCACATTGCTCTCTGTCTGCCTCAGTTTCCATGCTGTCTCATTTGTCTTCCTTTCCTAAGGGACATCTACAAGGCTACATAGGTATCATAACCCCTGCTAGACATTGAAACCCTCAAAATGTAATTCCCAGAACAGGCAACCCTTTCTCCTCTTAGCAGCAGTGCTGAGTTGCGTTTGTCTGTTCAGAACACAGCTGAACTGTGCAGGTGCTTGCATGCCACCACGAGCCACACGGAACTTCTGTGTGTAAGATTAGCATCCAATGCTTACACATCAAGAGGTAGTTGAGCCCTGGTGTCCCAAATGCTAACTGGTCCTCTAAGGTGAAGGATTCTCAGAGATAGAGCTCTCCTTATTGCATAAAAGAATATCAGTGTGTGAGAGGAGAAAAAAAGACTAAATCTGTAGGCTTCTCTTCAAGGCACTGGTCAAGGATATACAGCACAGGGATTCATGGAGATTCTAGTCCCAGGAAACTTGGGATGGTTATGCAGAAGTAATATAATTTTCAGTGGAGTTACTGGAAAAAACGTATCTCAGGATGCCCCGTGATGTCTGGATTTTGCACATACACAAAGACATGAAATTCAAGTTTTGGCTCCAAATCTCTTCCATGTGACAAGTAAATACTTTTCCTTGTGAGTGGTGCAGTTGGGGGTTGTTCTTATTTTTCATGGATAGGGGGAGACCATGAAAATGGCTTAATATAAGAAAATTCAAACCTTAAAGGGAGGGATCTTTGTGATAGGTAGGAAGGCACCTACCTCTGCTTAGAACAGAAGTCTATGAACCGGAGTATGGGGTTTTTTTTCTGTTTTATACCCAGAACATCTGTGAAACTTTTCACAGTCTCTTAGCTATTACCATGAGATCTTCTGTGTGAGAAGTTGGTTTGCCAGATGTCCCCCTAAATTAGGATATGCAGTACTGATTTTACCCTGCCTTAGTACTTTTTTTAGGAAATAATCCAAGGAAACATACATATCATGTCGGATTAACACAGCCTGAGGTACTAAAAGTCAGAAGAACCACTAACCTGTTCATCTATGGTCCTCTAGTGCTTGGTAAACGTAATGTAGTTAAACATAGCTAGATTAGAAAGTAAAGAAGGGTAAGCAGTGTTCTGCACCTGATTTTGGCCAAAAGGCACTCTTGGGGACTCTTACCACGGCTCAACTGATACACAGTAATTAAACTGTAAGAACTTCATTATATGCAAATCCTTAAAATGCTTTCTGAATCTCTCAGAAAGATCCTGGAAGAATGATATGTGTCAATACCTCTGTACTACTTTCTTGCCTCCTCAATAGCTCCTCAACTGTAACCAGATTTCTTCCTCAGTTCAGCACTGTCCTTACCACTCTTATTCTCCTCCACAGCTACAAGACATGATCTAAATTCTCCTCCTATTGTGAAACATGTCAGAATATGTGCCTGTCTGATTAACAATATCAGACTTTTGTCTTATCTTTCTGCAATTGGACATACTCAGTTGTGAGGATGTAAGGGAATTGAGTTAGAGATGTCCTGTATAACCCTGTGAAGATTAATGTACACTGCTGAATCTCTGACTACAGGAGTTCCCACTGGACGACAGGTTGGGAAGAGTAGGATATTTTGTTATCTGTGGCCACGACATTATGTCCTAGTTTCACACACCATAATACAAAGCTGTCGTTCTGCTCTGAAAGAAGTTACTTGCAAGGATGATGTAGATGGAATATCAGAAAGGTAAAAATTATTTGATCAGGATGAAGCATCCCAAGCATCTTCCTAAGAAAGGCTGTAGTTTAGCAGTTACATTACACAGCTTCATGGAGACGAGCATCTTGCAGATATGTGCTACCCTGAATGACTCTAAATGTCAGATGGGTTTAGTAGTTCTTACCTCCACCTAGTTTCCAGACCTTCTACAAATTCTCAACATGGTTGTGCAATCTATTTCTGCTATGATTCCTGAAGTTTTTCATGATCAGACATAGAGCTGGATTAAAAAACAGTAAATACAATGCTTACTTGTATTATGTCTTTTAGATGTCAGACTGCCTCCTTCACACCCTCTTATGTCCTCTGTTCTGCTCCTTTTCTTTCCGTGCTTAAAAACTTTTAGAGTGCCTCCACTTTGCTGTTGGTCTTTAGTGTCATAGGGTTTTTTAACATGTGGTTTGAGGCTCTCATTTCCATATCTAGAGCTGGCAGAGGAGGTTTCATCCTGAAGTTACTTTAAAGATAAAGCAATGCCTTCTTAACAAATGAAGGGCATCTCGGAAAAGCAACAGAAATTAAAAAATAATAGCCTGTTGCATAGCTTGCATTGGATATTAGGTTCAATCCCACTGGCTTTCACCTTGCCATATACTGGGGAAGGGGTGTATTATTTTGGCTTTAAGTGGAGTTTTAGTATTATAGAATAAAACCTTTATCTGTGATAAGAAAGATTTGTGAAACTACTGCATGAGAAAGAGCATGAGAAGAATGAAAAGGATTTTGTTTCCACAAAAGCCCTAAAAAGACAATTTTAATGTGGTTGCACTCTGAAAAAAAAGCCTCGGATGCAGTGCAGATAGCTCCAGAGTCTCTATCACACTACCAATACTGAGCTGTCAGAAAGCTGCTCTAATTTTTTTCTTTTTTTCTTTCTGTAACACTTTTTAGCCTCCTGCAAAAAGGGACTAAAGGGGAAGCAGCTCCGGCTAGCCTTGGAAAAGCTATTTAGCTTGCATATTGTAGAAATGTCTTCCACAGCTAGTTACTGCCGTTTTATAACACTGCAGCATATTGGATCAAAGACTAGAACTGCCACCTCCTGTTTACAATGCGCTGGAGCAGTCACAGAAGTGTCAGGGCTGCTTTCTGCCTCAGTGTGATTGGAAATAAGACTGACAACGGTAGGTTGCTACCAACAGGTTAATTTCTTTTTTTTTTTTTTGTCTTTCACCTGCAATGTCAATGCAAGTATAGCTAAAATTTTGAACCCAGAAGAGAAAGTGTCTTTTTGCATCTTTTCAAATATTCCTGAATATACCTGAAATACTAGCCACAAATATGCATGCAATAATACTGTTTCAGAGATAGTTTCAAAGGCAAAAGCATGGAGAGATGGGAAAAGACAACCTAAAAATAATCCTTAAAGTGTGTTCTAGATTTTAAATGTATATTATGCTGAGACAAGAACGGCTGCTAGACTGCACAAACACTACGTCCCAAGGCTTAACACTTCGAAAGGATGCTTTTATAGCTCTGCCAGTACCAAATTTGTGTGAGAGCAGTCAGTGATTTTCATTTTGCAGTGACAATACAGTGTTTAAAAATATCAGTTGACTGATAAGTATACTTCCTTTTAAAGGTGAAGTTACATTCAAAGTGTCCAAACAAAGGGTGTAATTTGGGGGGCTCTGGTAGGATAATCAGCATTTGTCGGACCAATTTCTAGTTTACACTTCTGATTACTCTTTCCAGCTTAGAGAAAGTGGTTTTGTTGATTATATTCACCAAATAGAGAAGAAGAGCAGAGAGATAACAGACTGCAATTTTCTCACTGGACTCAAGTACAAACTTTAAGATTCCCTTCACTGACTGTGTCTGTTAATGCCCATACCTTAGCAGGAAGATGTGCACACACCTTTAAAGGTGGCTTTTCAAGAGAAGAAAGAAATGCAAGAAAGAAACATGGGCACTCATCATGTTCTGATAACACCAGCTAAGGTGGGAGACCTGTGCCTTTCTTCTGTCACTTCTATGTACACCTTAAACAAGCGATGTTATTCCTTTTCCTGTATGCGTCTTGTGCTACAGATAGGAATTACATCGTCTGCATTATCCAAGGGGTGTGCACTGTCACATGTGAAAAATAACAGGATAAAGATGAAGCTGACCTGCTGCTTGCTTTCTTGCAGTGGCCTTGGAGGTATGCTGAGATCAGAGAGCAAGATGCACACTTCATCCTAGGACCAAGGATCTTGTGAGGATATTAGGCATCTACAATATACAATCTGCTTGTGACTTAAACCACCCTGAAAGGTCCAAACCTTTTGTTTACTTATTTTCTGATTTTTGTAGTGAAAGGCTGACTTGTATATACAAGCATCAGTTTGTGGGCTCAGTGGTGACATAAGGACTTTTGCCTGGAGACTTCCAAGGTTTTTGCACTCTGCACAAGAGCCCTTTTTCCTTCAAGGTCTTCTACCTCCACCTAGAACTGCTTATATTTTTAGTTCTGGAAGTTTCTGATTCGATGATAATGGTGATTGTGTGTCCATTTCCACCCTAGGGCTTACATACTGTCTGTGTAGTATTTAGTGGGCTTAAACTTTGATAAGATTGTTTCCTTGGGTCTCACAACACTGTATGTAAAATAAAGGAATGTGAGCTATTTCATACCTTGTACGGTTTGGTACTTTGAAAAAGAAATTATTTTCTACGCACTGATAAGTACAGCTTCTGTAGAAATTTTACAAAGTGTATAGGAAGAACTTTTTCCTTCTTTAAACCAATGCCCTGAGCAATAAAAGCAGTACAACTTGTGCATTTTTTAGCAATTAGATAATAGCAACTAATTCATATGAAGGCGAAAAATTAATGTATAAGCTTAAAACTTATGCTGGATCAAAAATTACTTTTGAACTTCACTTCTTTATTTTCTGTGGTTTTGTGTAAGAAAGCATGCCTTTTATTTCTGTAAAGTATTTGAGACTGAAAAGTGTACATATTTTTTCTTAAACATTTTTCTCTTTCTGCACTGAGAGATCAGTAAGTTACTGAAATCTGTTCAATATTCTTTCTAAACTCCTCTTCAATAATGAAGAGACACAAGATTTTATATTTTAGGTCTGTTAATGCAATCAAGAAATGATGTCAGTAGAGAAATTAAATCAAGAAATTATGTCAGTAGAGACTAACTCAAGAAAAAATCTGGTACTTGACAGCTCAAAACATGAACAGGACTTTGAAATGTAGCTCACACTGAAGTTCTGGAGTTTCCAGCCTTGTTCAGTTAAACTACCATAACAAAATAGAGTGATTATAATAACTACTACCCAGTTATAACTGTATCTTCTAATTAATTACCTTTTCTCACAGACATCCAGGATGAGACATTTATGCATTAAGATTCAGGCAGTGTTTTTTAATCTTCTTCTTCAAACCTTGGTGTCCTTGTGTGTATTTGCTCAAAAGGGAAGCCAAGAGGAACCATTTACTTTCTCTCTATTTACCAAAAGTTGCTATTAAGTCAGGAGTACAAAGATCAGTTGCTTCAAAACTTGCATATCAGGCCTACTTCAAACAATATTCTAGTACCTTTCTTGCTTCTGCTTCTTGCCTTGTGTATTGATTTTTAATATCTTTATCTAGTTCTTCTCTATGTGTAACTGTTTAAAAGGGTGCCATGTAGAAGGCAAAGCGTTCTGATGATTACAGAGGCCCTCCAGAATAGGTTTCTCTGCCTCAGGTCCCCATTTAGAAAAATTCTTTATCTTGGTAGTGACTCATCTTTCATTAAATTTTGAGATCATTTTGCCATGGAACTGAAAAGAACTACTTTCCAAAGAGAGCAAGCTGTGTGTGTTCTTGCCATGTAGTGGAATAGGTGATTACACTCTGCTATTTCTTTGCTCTTTTATTCTAGCTGTGATCTGCAAGCCCTATTTGAATAATGCTATCACAGAGGGGGAAAATATTTCACAGAAATGTTTGCTATATGAAAAGTATTCTTTTAAAATAAAGAATTAATTTAAATACTGTTCCTTAGGCAACAGCCAGAGATTCAGCACAGGTTGTCACTGAGTAAGAAGGAAAATGGCTCCAGGTGCATGTAAATCTAGTTTGTGTCATTTCTTTATACACTTGGAAAGTAACCAGTTACTCTCAGATCACCCGGTCAGGCGCACTCCTGATTTTGCACCTAATTACTCAGTTTCACATCTGGTACAGCTGAAAAAAGAAAAAAATCAAATCTAGGTTGCTTTCCCTCTTCATAAATATGAGTAGAGAAGTTAGGCATTTGTTAACTGTTTCACCTGTGATTCAGATTTTATTTTTCATCTCAGAGTACAGAGTTGTGGGGACGATGACTTTAAAATCCCTTCCCTTTGTTGATATTTATAAGCCACAGAGGGTGGAGGTTAAGCTCTGACCCTGTTTTCAAAGGCTTTTCTCATCAGCCAAGGGCAGGAGCTGAGCTCTTGAGGGACCTGGGGTTCATAGTTGTATTACCAATGAGTAATGCCTTGAAACTACATCTAGTTCTGCTGCATTTTAGATGTTTATGTGGTGCTGGTTTTAGTATCTTGATTAAAACTTAGTAGTTAACATAAAGTGACTCTCTTGTCACTATATATTTTCACTTTTTTACTATTTTTTCACCACTCCTCTTTATGATCAGAGCAATAAATGCACCTCTATAGGTTTTTCCCTGCCATTTTATGCTTCTGACTCCATCAATAAAATCTGCTGCAGCAACGCTAAAGCAATGTCTCAGGCAGTTAAATAAGCTGGATGCCCTTATTAAATAGGCATTTTACAATATTTAAAAGTAAGAGATATATTTTAGGCAAAATATGGTATTGATCGGTTTTGCGACTTGTGTTCATTTTTTGATGTTTTTTAATTCAGTAAAAGACAATCAAGAATTGCTCAGTCCTTCACCTGCAGATAAATGTGGAATGAAGCAGCCTGGGCAAATTTACTCTCAACAGAACGTAATTATGATTGTAATTACACATAGATTTATTTAAGATTACCCCTATTTGTTCTTGGCATTTTCTTAAAGATTTGTAGACCTGTTAGCTTTTCCCCTTCCCTTTTTTTTTCCCCCATAGTGTAAAGTGATGATCAGGTTCAGTGTCTAATGAGGCAGCCATTCTGAACACGTAGAGACAAAGAGGAGGTTTCCCTGGCAACAAGGACCATGCCAAAGCTCTCAGAACAGTTATTTCCCCTGTATTTGGATTCTTTTTCTGTTTCGGATGCCTTTTAGTGAGAGTCCACAGGCAATGTCTGGCAAGCTTTTCAGACATTACAGCTCCTTAATATACTAATAAAATACAGCTAAGGCTATGTTTTATGAGTCAACTGAGAAGTGGTAAGCGACATATATTTTTTCAGTTTTATGTTTTTATTTATGGAAGCTTAAAACAATGGTTACTACAAGATCATTACATATGTCTAAGGTTATTAAATATACTACCTATATCTCTTCAGAACTTAACTGTTCTCAGCAAAATTTG
Organism: Egretta garzetta; assembly: GCF_000687185.1. Classification (NCBI taxonomy): domain Eukaryota; kingdom Metazoa; phylum Chordata; class Aves; order Pelecaniformes; family Ardeidae; genus Egretta; species Egretta garzetta. The sequence continues at coordinate 797,946 of NW_009259864.1, read as the reverse complement.
TGAGAGTTCACTGAATTCTGAGTCGTATTTCTGGTGTCACTGGAATAAGTACTGATCTAGGTTTTAGTTTTGAAATACACTTGAATTTAAGCACACATAGATGTGACTAAAGATTTAGAGCCAGATATAATATAACGGGTTTAAATCTCAATTTAAATGTAGAGAAAGATTACAGCAATAAAGTATTGAAATATTAGATTATTTTTACTATTTGAAAGTAAAGAGTAATTACAATAACATTAAGTGCTGTAATTAATTTAAATCTTTACTTGCTAGGAACAATCTGAAATCTATGAACTTTCTATAATAAAGACTTGTAAAGTCAGATTAAGAGATGAGCTCTTCCACAGCCTTACAATTTCTTGGGAGAACTGAGCAGATTAGTACATCACCCAGCCCTAAGCTTGGCCGGTATCATGAAATTGCTCGTGCAGCTACCCAACTCAGCTGGGAGATTTGATCTGGAAAGCGTTCTCAAAGTGCACCTGCTCGCACACATTAAACATACAGTTGCGATTTGCACTTCCTGCAGAACAGAAGCGTTAATCTCATGTCCGAGATATTCACTGGGGAAGTGGAATAGAATAGTTCCAGTTGGAAGGGACTTACATAGATCACCTAGTCCAACTGCAAAAAAAAAGTGTATCTAATTCCACCTTCTTCTTAAGAGAATTCATGTCAATTACCTTTCTTTCTCCCTACCTCCAGCCCCGCTTCCTTCCTTCCTCCCTTCTGTCCTCCTGCCCTAAGAACCACAACCCTGTGACTACAGCGTTGCATGAAGGGATGGACAGCGAGTGTATGAATATTTTGAGGTGATAACAAGGACTGTTTCTGGACAAGTACTGCAACCAGCAGACTTTTACTGCAGTCATCATTTCATCTGTCAGTAGCTGAACTATTAAATCATTAATCCGGCTCATTTTTTTGAAAGAAAGATCCTGAGCACTTTAAAGCTCTTCAAGTGAAAATTCAAGCATTAGGATCCCAAGAGGACAAAACCTCCCTACAGCCTTGAGTAAAGAATCTAAAAGGCAGAATTTAATATCTCTCTCTTCATTATTCACTATTGATGATCTGTAGGAAGCTACATAAAGAGTGTCTATGCATATTGAGTAGAGTCCTGCATATTTAGAGAGGACCCTAGGCAGGTGCTTCCACTGGGATCTCTGATTGCCCTGAAACGATTAGAAGCCTAAAAAACAGGCTCTGTAAAGTTCCTTGGATGTGGTTCTTATACACTAGCTAAATCACTTGTCACAAGTTCAGCTGGGATTGATAGTTCTGGGAAGATATTTCCCGGCTCTCCTTTATATCCTATCTCAAATTCAATTCCACTGGTATATGTAAAGTCAACCTAGTTGCAAAATAGTAAGAAACTAAGGAAGAAAAATAAAAATGAGAAATAGGAGTAAAAATAAATTAAAAAGTGGAATCTTGCTTTGAACTAGTAAAGATGATATTCTCATTTTTTCTCCTGTGAAGATTGCAAAGGAAACTCATTTCAGCTTTGTAAGGCCACAATGATTGCTTCAGACACAAAATGAATCAGGCCTCCTGTTGGATTATGTGGGTGGTATTTCCACTCTTCCCTAGCGTGATAATTCACAGCCTACAGCTGTGGCATGCAAACTCAAATATTTTTCTCTTTCTGTTTGGCTTTGAAAGGAACGACCTGCATTCATTTGCTGTTTTTAAGAAAAAGGAAAAAAAAAAAAACCAGTTGAAGGCCCATTAAAGACAAGTAGTTTGAAACAGACCAGCCATAAAACAAAACAGTGTAAACAAAGAATGAATTAATTTGTCTTGACAACAGCATATTTTTAGTGCAGTTATAGTCCAGTATTGGAAAATTAACAATAAGATAGGTACTTGCTCAAACATATAAATAATAAGATAAATAATAAGATAATGGTTGTAAACAACCCCTATTGCACTGTTAAGAGTCATAAAAAAAGACTTTTTATCTAATACTTACTTACCTGCTCTTAAAGAATTAACTTTTCTCTTTATACAGCAAAATTATTTGATGTTATTAATACCTATTAAAGCATATTTATTGGATTCTGTGTGTAATTCAAATGAATCAGATGAAACATAAACCATAAACTTGCTATTCTATATCATTAAAATCACTTCGCAAACTCATACTTGAACTTCATTTCCAAGTACACTTTTATTAGTCTAGGAAGCTCTTCTCCCAGAAAAAAAAAAAAACAAAAAAAAACAAAAAAAACCCAAACAAACAAAAAAACCAACAAAAAAAAAAAGTAAAACTTGAATCCAATGTTTCTTTGCTTGCTACTACAACATAAAGTTGATCTTCCATGGCATGTTTCTTAAAAGCTGCTCTAAAGTTTTTCTATACCCTGTAAATTATTTTCTTTCCCTAATGGCTTTTTGTATTGTTTGCCAGTACAATGACTAGGAAAGCACTATTAACACTTAAGCTAATTAAGGTTTTCAGAAAACATTGGTTACGTTGTTCTCATTAACAGACTTTAAAAAAAATGTTATTCAGATGTATGAAAAAGAAGATTGCTTTTAAATCTCAAGAAATGAATGTAAGTGTTCATATTCTGGTACATTAACAGTTTGTTCCAGTACATTGATATTTTATGTGGAAATCCTACTCTGCAATTAATATGCCTGATGCAAATTGAAAAACCCATAATCCATCCTTCTCTGTTGGAATGTAAGAGCATATTATTATTGAGAAGCTACAGGATACCAGAACCATTTTTTAAAGTTGAATGCTCATTACCTTAAATCTGCATATAAAATGGTTTGCTTTCAGACTAGGTAATATACAAGTGAATATATCATGATACACATGAAAATGTATCAAATAACAACAGTAACAATAATAATAATAAGTCCAGTGTGTTTCACCTCCACAGAGATATTTATGTCTTTTAGCATTAGAATATAAAAATAGCTAAAAACTAAACTAAAGTCACTGCCACTTACTGTCTCCTGGGGACATTTTTTGCGAAAGTGATTGCTCAGGTGGGCATTGGTAATGAGATACCCTTACTTGATCAGATGTGGAATGTTTATTGCAAAGGAGCAGGGTAGTATGACCGTTCAGCACACAACTCTTCTGAGTAACAGCAAGCAAGATTTGTACATTTTAGTGGTTTGTCATTGTATTGATCTTGTGAGTTGAGTCCTCTCAAAGGGATTATCAGAGTCAAAATAGATGGATATCATTGGACATGTCATTTCCTGACCCAGTTTTCAGAAGACTTTGTCTTTCATGCTGACAATGTGAAGAAAAACATTCTCAGGAGGCTTTTTAACATTGGACACAGATCTTAACGTAAAATTGCTCTCTGATTCAGGTAAAAAGAAAATGTCACTAAAAAGTGCAAATTCTATCTGAAATTGATAGTGGCAGGTTCTGGAAGACTATAGAAATCATTCCTTATTTCCAAAACCAAAATCAGCTAGAAATCTTTTGTATTATTGAGGTTTTTTAATTCCCTTCTCATTTTTCTTCCTTTGGAAGAATGCATGCACCTGGTCATCTATGACTTGCGGTTTTTTTCCTGAGAGTCTGAGGAACACTTCTCAACCAGAGTATTTTCTACAGCCATGACATAATTACACAATGGGATGAGACCCAGGGGTATAGCCTGGGAAATATTTTGGTTTCTATGGAAAGAAAAAGAAGGTATGTTTGCTAGAAGGGATGCAAAGTGTTCTGCAGCAAGATCTCAGTTTGGATGTTATGGGACCAGAACTCTAAAATGTGGCAAAACTACCCCACAGAAGAGTCATAGTCTACATTAACTTTAATCTGAAGATCTCAAAGCACTTTGCAAACAGAAACAATCTTGGTTGAAAATGTGTTTGTGGGAATAACTTTTATAAATTTGAGAATTAGGACAGGAACAAGAATCTCTTAAAAATGTTCAGAGATGCTTGTTTCCAAACATATCTGGCTTGGGATGTATCAAAGGTCTCCAAGTTCCTCATATTTACCATAAAAACCCTAGAAAACTTTTGGAAGGATGACCAGCAATGGCAAAGTTTTTCCACAACCTCTGTCCCACATGGTAGAAACTCACATTCACCTTTTCAGTACACCATCTCTTTTTTTGGAGGGGTCAGAGTTTTAGTCTGCACATAAGAAGGCTTTAATGCAAGAGTCAAATTGTCATACTTGGCCATAGCACTGAGTAACATGGTGTGCAGAGTGTCAATGTACTCTACAAACTCTAGGGAGTTTAGAAAGAGACTTTGCCTTTATAGGACACAATCTTTCCGTATGAGGTCTGCAAATTCCTTTGGAAAAGTGCATTTATGGGAGGTATATTAACTGCAGATTAATGGCATTCTGCTCTGACCCCAACCTACCCTTTTCATTCAGTTATTTGTTCCCTGAGCAAGGAATGGATTGCTACTCTAGTAATTTTCTCATTAACAATGATGACAACATCTCATTGTAACTCTTTCAGAATATTACTACTTCATGTAGGTTATCACAAGCTAAACTCAGAATGAATAAAACCAGCAAACTAGATTCTACAAAGATTACAGCAAGATTGATTTCCAAAAGGTGATTAAAAATTTACCTTTGTTCTTGCTTACAGATGCATTCTTTTCCTAATATGCAATTGAGGGCTGGAACCAACCCCTGAAACCCCAAACCAAAAAGAAAGATCTAAATGTGTGATTTATGGCTTCATTGGTATGGTATTATAGTTTAAAAGCTTGCTTTTAAACAGAAGGTCTTCAAAGCTTTCTTGATTTCTTAAAGCATGTTCTCTTGATTCTTTGTCAGGGAAAAAAGAAAAAAAGCCAACGAATTTTGTACCCAAGAAGAAACAACTCCACAGATAAATATCTACTTTTGTCACTCAGCAATGCTAGTTCACAAGTAGTGTCAACTTTTCTATTCAGGTTTTCATCTCTTTGGTATTTACTCTTTCTTATGAAACTGAATGTTGCTGATGAATTTGAATTAATCTCTAAACTCTCATCTTTCTTTTCTTTCATGGGTTCATTAAATATTCCCTTCTGTCAAGAAAAGAGTAAAGTTACATTAAAAGAAACACTTTCTCCTGTTACAGTTTGGCAGGAGTTAAGGATTTGTCGTTTACCTGTAAAGTATGCAAAAACAAGAAAAGGAAAAAGACCATAGAGAAGCCCATTTACTTAATCCTGTTAACTGTTATATGAAAATATTTTAACAAGAAAAAAGATTTTCTGTTTTTCTAATTATCATAATGTCATCAAACTACCATTCCTTGATGTCTTTAGTTCTCTGCAGCAGCAACAATAATATAAATCACCTCTGTTCTTTTTCCCTTTGCACGTTTCCTCTTTCCTTGTTAAAGCTGCTGAAGTATTCAGTGCTGAGGAAAATGATGGGAAAAAGCTTTATGGACATAGGGCATGGTCTAATGATTGACATCACTGCTCATCACATACATATTTCCATGAAATACACAGTGTGGCAGAATGAGAGAATATACCCTTGCTGCTTTTTCTTTGATGTTGCATCAGCATATTTTGAAAATGTTTATCCAATCACCACTTCAAACCCAGTTTCAAGTTAATATCTCAAGTAATGCACCTTTCCCAAAAGATCCCAAAGAATATAATTTAAACTGTTAGAAAGCAAATAGAGGATGCTGCAAACTTTTGTGAATCCTCATAGTTCAATCAGTGTCTATGATGCATTCCTAAGGGCTTCCAGCTAGAAGCCCTCAATAGAAGATGCCATCCCAACAATACAATTTTGTGTTACCAAAGCCTAACCATATCATCTCAGTGGACAAATAGTGCAGCAACTTCCCGCAGCTGCCGAATTTTCTGTCAGAGTACTGGATACTGCACTGCTAGTACTGTGATTTCAGGTATTGCCGCAGCTGGGGGACATTAACACCTCATGTATCATATACCCTGAAAACTTCTTTAAAGCCAGAAAAAGCATTAGTAGAAGAAAATAAATAATGTGTAGCAATATGTCTCTTCAGTTTAGACACACCATCTTTCTGCCTGTGGTTTAGAACTCCAAGAGATGTTGTTTTCTTATTCTGCTAGCAAAAGTAGTTGGGATACTGCACAAACAAGAAATCAAAGCCCTCTTTCAGAGGATCGCTCTCTGAACAATGTCCCCCTTCTGGGGATACATGCAGCTTTCTGAAATGAGAACATTCCTGAGACCATATTCAGGCTTCACTCATCCTTCTTCAGGAGGCAGCTTTTAATCTTCTTCCTTGTACAGAAATGTGGAATGTCTGACTTAAAAGGTACTACTGTCATTTGGCTGTTACAGAGCTATCTTGAGCCTGGTCTGTATACCAGGATGGGTGGCTGGAAAGCTGCTTGGCAAAGAGGGATCTGGAGGTACTAGTCGACAGCCAAACTGAATACGAGCCAGCAGTGTGCACAGGTGGCCAAGAAGGCCATACAAGCCATCCTGGCTTGTATCAGAAATAATGGGACCAGCAGGACCAGGGAAGTCATAGTTCCCCTGTACTTGGCATTGATGAGGCCACACCTCAAATTCTGGGTTCAGTTTTGGGCCCCTCACTACAAGAAAGACATTGAGGTGCTGGAGTGTGTCCAGAGAAGGGCAATGAAGCTGGTGAAGGGTTTGGAGTACAAGTTTTATGAGGAGCGGCTGAGGAAACTGGGATTGTTTAGCCTGGAGAAGAGGAGGCTGAGGGGAGACCTTATCACCCTCTACAACTACCTGAAAAGAGCCTGTAGCAAAGTGAGTGCTGGTCTCTTCTCCCAAGTAACAAGCAATAAGAGAGGAAATGGCCTCAAGTTGTGTCAGGGGAGGTTTAGATTAGATATTGGGAAAAATTTTTTTCACTGAAAGGGTTATCAGGCACTGGAATGGGCTACTCAGGGAAGTGGTTGAGTCCCCGTCCCTGGAGGTATTTAAAAGAAGGGTAGATGAAGCACTTAGAGACATGGTTTAGCAGCAGACAGGTACAGTTGGGCTCAATGATTTTGAAGGTCTTTTCCAACCAAATGATTCTATCATTCTATGATTCTATACAGAATATGCAAAGCATTGCTCCAGTGCTTACCTATAAACAAATAGTTCATCTTTCCCTGCTTGATTTTTTCACACCCTGAAATCAACATTTCTTAAAAAACTTATGCAATAATTGCATTATCTTATAGGAGCAATTGAAAATAATTAATCTTCTTTATGCCTAGCTCTCAGCCAAAATGAGACATCACAAGAACAAAATGACTGAGGTGGCAAAGACTAGGATTGAAGGCTTTAAAGGATACTGTGCGGTAACCAAGTAGGAGATTCTAAAATTCACAGAAATTGCCAAACATCATAACTTTTTAAGAAAATACTTTAAAAGTCACAATATTGACTTGTATAACAATTAGTTTCTTATTCTGTGGGAGCTGGAATCACTTCCAGCTGTGTGTATGGAGACGGATGTATGGAGATGGTCCAATATAACTTATTCCTGTATTTTGAGATATGTAGAGGTATGAACACATTGTTTTAATAACTATTGCCAATCTAAACCCAAGTTTCCCGTTACTCTGACTGCCACTTCCTGCTGCTGCCCATCCAGCACTATTATTCTGTGACTCCTCCAGGCATATGAGTCCTTCTGGAAAGTATCACCATCCTGATCTTACAATAGAAAAGTTCAACTCCATGTCCTCATGACTGAGCAATGTCTAACAAGCACAACTTTCCCCTTGATTGGGAAAATGAAAATCAAAGTGGGAAGAAATTTCAGGTTTTAAGTTCTTTATTCCCATTCCCTGAATGACATCATTGAAAAGCACATTCTTGTAGGGCTTTACAATTTGATGTAGCATAGAGTGCTACCGTTGCTTACTATCCAGCAGCAACTGCAGTCCCTCTGAGAGATACCAGCCTGTTGTGGACAGAGCAGCTGGAGAAACAAAGTGATCTGTACACTGTAAAACAGACGGCCACATACTTATGGCTGAACATCCATACTGAACATCCACTCCGGTGGCAACTGGCTGATAATGTTCAGAGTGGCTGTGACAGCTGACAGAATGGCACCAATGAAATTGTCTTCACACTAAACAAATTCATAAAGAATGAGCCTGAGAACTAGCAGTACTCAAAGCAAAAATTAGATTTTTATACGCTGAGTGGTTTCCTTTCAAAATAACTGTGTTCTACTTGCAATTATATATATATGGACTCTTCTTTTCAGCAGCTTTTCTTCTCTCCTCTTCACTCCCTACCAGGCTGCTGATTCTCTCTCTCTCTTTTTAAAAAAAGTCCTTCACTCTCTCACTGCACTCGTTCCACTTTGTTCCTCTTTCACCACCACACTTCAAAGACTTCCAGGAGTCAGACAAAGTTGTTTCAACAAGGTAACACTTTCCTTTGCAGAAGGGCAAAATTCTTCTCTGTATAAGACAGGCACAGTCTAGGTATCCTTACAATTCCTTTTTTTTTTCCTTTAATATATCCTATACCCATTACTGCTGGAACAGTCTGAGATAAATGCAGCGAACTACAGTTGTTAAGGGAGAGCACATGATCTATTCTCCCCACATGGTGGGACTCTCAGTCCCAGACTGGAATAGAATCCAGATATATCTATCAATTACACGATCTTATATCTATGTTCCCAAGCGAAGTTCTCTGCTTTGATGCAGAGAAAATCCCTTGCTTGTGAAAATAATTTTTCAGATGTTTTATTTCAATAATTCATTATTTTTAAAACACCGTATAACTCCAGACTATTTGGGGGGGAGGGACTTGAGGTATATTTATTTAACTGTGCAGAGAAAGCCATCCCAGAGTTTCTGACTCCCGAATTTATATGATTTTTTTAAAATTATTGAATTTGAGTACTTAGTTAGGTTCTGACATCTACAAAAATTACTAAAAGACAGGTCATGATGCCAATATTTCATTTCAGCTGTACAGTGCTTAACTGTCTGTGAGGATGTTGTGATGCAAAAATGATTATGAAGACTGGCTCAGAACCAAGCCATGGAAACCACTGATGCTTTCTGGCTCATATTACGGCTTTAAAAAACTTACCAAGCTATTAGCATGTAGTTACTGAGGAAGTTTGGACCACCTACTGGGCTGAATATCTTTTATTTACAAAAAGACAATGTCATTAATAATCAGGTTTGTATTTTTTTTATTTCAGTACATGCCATATGCTTTTACAAACTGAGATGAACTAGTAAATACGTAATAGATAGCTCTGCACTTATCCATTTTGAAGAGTCAAAAAAACCCCATGTCACACTGTCATTAGAAAATTGCAGTTATGGCATATAGTAAAAAGACTTTACACATACAGTGTTTGTTTCAATAAAGGAAATTAAATGTTTATGTTATAGCTATCATTGGTAGGACATTTTAAAGACTGGGAGGATAATTGTGAATTTTAAAAAAAAAAAATTGATTCCGAGAGAAGTATAAATACTACTTGTCTAAACCAAGAACTATTACACAGATATCCACAGACTTCCAGTAGGTAAATGTTAGTTTCTCCAGTCTTTCTGACTACACACATTTTATTTTCCCTTCAAATTAATTTTACAGCAGACTACAATGCCTAAAGACTCCCTGAGGACTTGAGCTAACTGAGAAAGGAGAGCTGTTGAAGCACTGTATACAAGAAGAATACTTTTCACTACTCAGATACAAGCATCTCAGAGACAATTCCCAATCATTTCAGTTATTGCCATGTGTTCTTTATCTTGTAGAATGGTCTGAACTGTACGTTACCCAAACACTCTTCAGACTGGTGCTGTGAAAAATCTACTGCTAAACCAAACTCTGATTTTTGGCAATTAGCTTCACCTTTAACCTTTGTGTGCTTGCAAATAGATTATCTCTGTTGGCCAAAGTGTCCTTATGTTTCCTATCTGAACTATTTAGATAATTTTAGTGTAATCCAAATAATCTAAAATGTTGGGTTTATTCTGCTCCTTGTGGATCCTTTGTGAGTTTTTTGGCCAGTGTGTTTAAGGAGTTTCTGTTAGTTTGCTTCATCTGTGAGGCCACCCTGATCCTCCCACAGATGATGCATAAAGGGATTATGAGTGTGAAAGCTTCACTGGGCCGGAATAAGCATAGTGCTCTGACCAAACAAAGCTGAAGGGAGATCAATTCTCAGGCATTTGCTAGAATTTGGGATTCTTATAGCAATACGTTCAGACCAGCTCTGAGGTAGACTCACTTCATGTACTGGAAGGACTCATCATCGATAAGGTTATTCTTTCAGCTGTTTTTTCATGCTACCATCCCCCTGACAACTAGCAGCCTCTCTATATTATGTGAATTAAGTGTGTGCCAGCTGCTGTTTTTTCTCGGATCCCCATTACATAATATCTCCTTTATTAACAAGACCACATTACTCACAAAATTAAAAAAAAAAAAAAGCCAAAAATGTTCTGTTTGTGGTTAATTATGATTGTTTGTATATTGATGACTTCAACTCCCTATTTACCCCGATTTTACAAAATTCTGATTGTTTGCTTGCTAACAGCATGATAATTATCAATGAAGATAAAGCAACATACATATACAGCCTCTTATTTCTGGCTTGACTTATTTACATCAAACACACAGTAAGCACACTTCATAATTCACAGAAGGCTAAGCCAAAGTCATCAATACAGGTGAACAAATCCATGTTTTGAAGCCTTTGCTCTGTCTGATACTCTAAGGTGGATATGCAGAAGATCATTATGTATTCTTCACCACAGGTCAGTTGCTTAGCTACCAGAGAAGTAGAGAACTACTAATTGAAAGTATTCAGTATTGCTGGCAACATTTGCTGCAGGACACTGGTCTTGGAAACAGTCAGATATAAATGTTGCAGGAGGAAGGATGAAAGAAAAATCTGCTCAACATCATCTTGCTGAAAATAACAAATGTCTTTCTTCAGTATTATGATGTATGGACTCTCACCAGTAAAATGGTACTGATTCTGATGATCAGTCATCAAATGATCCTGTGATGAGTTTAGTAGTTGTAGAGATCAGTTATTCCCAGCAAGTTAATATACTGTGGTTATATTTTAAATGTAATTATTGTTGCAACTACTGGAGTAATTTCCTATTTATATAGCTCCAGCACATTTCCAAGTGTTTGATTACCTTCAGGGATCTCTAGTTAATAGGTGCAGCTATTAAAAGGGAAAAAAAAATGAACAACTGGCCGGAATACTAACCTCTCATGAGATCCCTAATTGCTAAACCCCTTGCATTTGGTTCACATGTAAACCTGAAACTCTCTCATGAAAACAAACACTCCTTTTTCTTTAGCTCAGTGAAGAATTCCACAATACAACATTATCAGCTTTTCTTTTCACAGTATTCTCCAGTGTAGGTGTTCTTTTTATTATTTTTTTTCCTTTGTAGTCAATGTTTTAATAAATTCATTTTCTGCCAGTGTTAATGTCTTGAATATAAAAGTTAAGGCCATCCTGTTGGGATAAATGAGAGGATATCTTTAATGTATTGTCATCCTACCAGACTTTTCAAATGAGACGTTTTCAACCTTTACCTTTCAGCTGCTAGGTTAAAAAAAATAAACTTGTTTTAGAATTACATTCTGCTGCAATCTTTGCATATAAAGCATTAAGAAAGCATTCCTTGAAACAAAGTCTCAGTAGTTCTATTGAGAAACTTCAGTTAAATTGCTTCCACAGAGAAGTATCTCCCAGATAAATTCGCATGCATTCAGTAAATCTATATTTCCATAGATACATAGTTTTTAAAGTAAGGAGGGCTCGTAAGGATGACTTTGTTTATGTATCATTTCATAGATTTGACAGAATGTAAGTGAATGAAAGATGTACATTTGCCATATTTACCCAATATCCAGAGAAGCTCGTAAGGATGACTTTGTTTATGTATCATTTCGTAGATTTGACAGAATGTAAGTAAGTGAATGAAAGATGTACATTTGCCATACTTACCCAATATCCAGAGAGTTTAAAACCAAAGACAAACTTTCAGAGTTTCTGGACCTATTTAAAATATATTATTTAGTTACTAAAGAGCAGCTGATATTTTTATAGTAAAGAAAAAGCATACATATTACACTGTCCCACAAAGTCTCTTGTCCCAGGATTATCTGTTCACATACCAGGAATTTAAATTCACGTATCAGGATTTCAAATTCCCTCAAGTGTGAGGAGAGTCCTGAATTTGAGTAAATAAAATAGATTTAACTGACAGACTGCCCCATGTTAATTTAGCACATTTTATCTACCCATTCGTTCTCTTAGCTGCGTTAATGAATCAAATGTGACATTGCAAGGCTCCAGCTACATAACGTGCAACTCAGTAAATCCTTTTTTCTAATTTCATCATTCATTCTGAATCTAAAGAAACCCACCCTATTTTTTGCTTGAGTTGTACAGTTGTCCATTACAGAGTATGCCTAGGATTGTCTATTTGCTGCCTTTTAAAATGTCCCTAAACCAAGTCACCAAGGAAAGAAACAAGTACAGCTTGTTAGAGACAACTTCAGCTCATACAATTGCACATTCTAAATAAGACATCCAGTTGAATATCCATATGTTTATGACTGCATCAGCTTGTATTCAGGAAAAGGTCAGCAAGGCAGCTTACATTGCCCTTCATAGAACTAGTACATGATCCACAGGGAACACTGCACAAAATACCGCCTGAAGTGCAAAGACATGTTTAGTATACCAGAGCCTCCTTAATTCTCACCTATGAATTCAACCCAAATTTAACTTTCCTCAGACAAATGAACTTTTCTCCTTCTCTAAAACTGTTATGGTTCTACAAACACTAAAGCATCACTCAGTAGTCTCAGCTAACATCTGATATCCCAAAGCCTAGGGAACCCTGGAAATGTCACTGCTTCCTTGCCAACCCTTAGGATTCTACTGTATTTAAGCTCTACACTTCTCTTGGTTTTCCCTTCTCTGACTTTGTCTTTCGACTTTAAATTTTCTGTTACATGGAGAACGTAGATTTAACTGGAAACATTAACACTGTAATTCTCATTATTAGAAAATTTTATTGCATATCCATCTGCCTTATCATTAGTACATGTTCAGAAATCCCTGGCTAGCCTGTAGGATTCAGCTTTCTCTAAAACAGAAAGTGGATTAGAAAGTGTTGGTTCATCCCATTACTGTTGCCTGCCTCCTGACACTTTTCTATCAGCTACTCCTACCACAATGACCACTGCACCTCTGTAGCCTCCCTCCCACAAAGGAAGGAGGAAGCTGTGCCTTGGGAACCAGAACTATTTGCTATGCCAGACAGAAAACAAAGATAAGGCAACAGTTATTAATATATCCTCATCCAAGAGCAAATCTACCACCCCTCTAAACTGACTTTTTAGGCTAATTTCCAAAATAGTTCTCCTACCTTCCTAATAGCAAAATTTACTTGTGGGTATGTTATGCCCTTCCCTGAACATTTTGGATAAAATGTATGCTCTTTCCTGTGACAAGTGCTTTTCTTCCCTTGTCATCTTTTTGGAATGCCCTGAAATCCATATGGACAATTCAGGGGTCAATGAATCTTTGGTCCCTCCTTAGGTATTCCTATTTGATGTAAATAATAAAACTTCTAACACAGAAGACCTAAGTGGTTTTTTGTAAATCCTGTCTAAATTTGGGAAAGAAGCAGGTTGTGGTTGGAGGAAAAATACTTTTCATCCCAGCAGGATTTAAACAATAGTTAATGAATTTGCACATTTCAAATCAGAAGGTATGGATAATTGACAAACAATAATTGGAAAAAGCTCGGCTCATGAAGTCTCTGGACCATTAATATTCAATTTCAACAACTCTGGAATTTCCAGAAGACTGATAAGAAACTGCCACTCTGTATCTGGTTTAATAGGGTAAAAACAATGGCCCAAATAACTATATATTTTTCAGCCTGACCATTTTCACAGATTAAATAACAGAAATACTGATGCAAGATTCAATAGAGAGATTTAAAGAAAGTTAAATTAATTAATGACATTGAATAACTTGAGCAAACAGAACTATCTTTGTATGCCTGGTCACATGAACAAGGATACACTGAATGGAATAAGGAGGTTATATCGTATCTGTATATGGCACTGGACTACTGTGTCTTCTTCTGTATTTCATAATTCAAGCCACACAATGACAAATTTGAAGGAAAAAAAAAAAAAAAAAAAAAAAACCACAACTGATAGAACTCAGTTGGTAAGGTTCCAGATGAGTGAAAAGGAAATGGCTCAGTTAGGTAGAAAAATGTAATCATAAAGTCTGCAAAGGCTGATTGTGGAATTTAGAAATTTGAATAAGAAATAAAGCGTATCAGTACTTTTATGTATTTTTCTGACTTTGAAATCAAGAATGAGATCAGACTAGTTGGTAAGGACCTAGATTTACAGACTACAAAACTAAGCCTGCCCCTTTGATTCTCAGAAATTAATCTGCAACAAGAGCCAGCAATGCCCCCTTACAGCCAAGAAGGCCAACAGCATCCTGGACTGCATTAGGAAGAGCAGCACCACCAAACATGCCTTGGTAGTTGATTCTTCCCCGCTGCTCAGCACTGGTGAGACACATCTGGAGCGCTGTTAACAGTGCTAGATTCCATCGTATAAGAGAACTCATTGGAGAGAGTCCAGGCAATTCAAGGCTCAGAGCATCTTTTGAACTAGGAGAGACAGAGAGATGGAGCTTTTTGCCTGGAGAAGAGAAAGGTCAGGGGGGATCTTATCGATGTGTATCAATATTTGATGGGCGGGAATAAAGATGCAGGAGCCAGACTCTTCTCAGTGGTGCCTAACGAAAAGACAAGAGGCAGTGTACACAAACTGAAGTACAGAACATTCCATTTAAACACAAGAAAGGGTGTAATCGCTGTAGAACCATAGAATAGTTTGGGTTGGAAGGACATTTTAAACATCATCTAGTCAAAGTCCCCTGCCATGGGCAGGGACATCTTTTACTAGATCATCTCAAAGATGTAAGGTGATTGAGCACTGGAACAGGTTGCCTGAAGAGGCTGTGGAGTCTCCATCTTTAGAGACAGTCAAAGCCCAGTTGGACACATTCCTGAGCAATCTGCTCTAGCTGATCTTGCTCTGAGAAATGGGGTTGGATAAGATGACCTCTGGAGGTCCCTTCCAACCTCAAAGATTTTGTGATTCCACAGTGGAAAAAAAAAAAAAAAAAAAGAAGAGGAGACTGTTGCATTGCTGATGTATACTAACAAAAACTGTGAGTAGATGTTTGAAATGGAGCTTCCTGCAAAGCTTTGTTATTAGATACTGAAGTACTTCAGATATTAAAATTTATCTATGAATTGTTAAGATATGGACACTTGCCTTATGAAATTTCTCTTTCTTTCTCTTATTCCTTCATAAACAACCACTGAAAATTTTGAAGGCAATCTTAAAGTTACTGTAAGTTTTAGCAACCTTTTTTGTTTTCAGTTTTCGTGACCCCCTGCTTTTGACATAATAGACATAACTGTGAGATGGCTAAATGGTAGGCACTAAATCATAGCCCCCAAGATTTCAGTTTCCTAAATGTGTACAAACGTATGAGAGCTGGAAGGCATTCCTCCAAATAAGAATTTTAATTTTTCCAACAAAAAAAAAATTAGCATTGTAAAATAAATGTATTTCAGTATTTTCTTTTCAAGGAATTTTCTGTCCTTCTACCTTTATTCTGTTCCTTCCTCCATCAATTTTCAGACTTTTCTAAGGAACATAAAATTCTCACCAGGCCTCTTATCAAATATTTCCTTCACATTATTCTTATATTGTGAAATTAAACCAAAAGCAAACACTTTTACTGCAACTGTTTGATTGTTTCCTGTAAGAGCTTTTCCTACTAAATGTCTGGGAAAAAGATCAGAAAAGCAGTGTTCAGAATAAAGAAAAGTTGACTGAGAGTCCCATAATTGCATGCTTCTTAACCCAGCATCTAATTTCCGTTTCAGTCATATATCACTGACTCCGACATACTGAAATATACAGTACTGTCCTATTAAACTGGTGGCTTATACAAAGGAATGGTTTCCCACTCATTTTCTGACTCTAACCTAGTCTTTGAAAATGTCATTCCTGGATAATTACCTCCCATCAAAAAAAAATCAATATTTGTTTATGCCCAAGTTTATGCATCACTTTTATGGCATGTGCAGAAACTGGGTGCTTAGACTGAGCTTGTAATAATAAGTCAAGCATGCTGCTTTCTGAAAATTACTGTTATTAGATTGCTTTTGACTTGCTGATGTAGTTTCTAAATGTGCAAACTGAATCAGTCTATGCAGTCTCACTGATAGCAGTGGTTGGAGTTAAGTCAGCTGCAGAGTCATCATTGTTCTGGAGATGATAGTAAGCACTTTCCACCTTGTCCTCATGACTGCTCTTCAGACTAGGAGGAAGAAGATAGTTAAAATTGTCTACATAAAGAACAATACTACAACAATCTATCAATTAATCTTCTGTTAAACAGTCATCTCCCCTGCTACATTCCTTCAGAATCCTGGAAATCTGAAAAAGAAAATAGATGGAACATCGTCAACCTTTTCTTGACCTTTCATACTCACAGTGACATCATAATCAAATGTCATAATTTCTGTTGCAAATATATCTCTTGGTAATGCAGCCAAAAAACTTGCACGAGCAATTTGGTCACTAGAATGAACAAAAAGCAAAAATATCCTTTATTTGTGTACAGAAGATGCTCACCTCACTTATTCCAGCCATACTGGTTTTATTTCCTATTGTTTCATTCCTAATACTCTCACTGTGTTTTCCTTATTTTTCTTTTTATTGTTAACTTACATTTTAGTTACTTCAAGGATGATAAGGATTTTAAAATCTGACACCATGCCATGAGCCTCTGCCACTCCTTTTTATGTCCTCAACTCCAGATTATAAACATACTCTTCTTACTTGAACCCAGTAGACACCTTGATCATCAAAAGCTAACAATGTTGTCTTACCTGCTCCCCTGCTCAAACCTGCTTTCTAGACTAACCTACTTAAAATTCTATGTCTTTGGGGATTTGATTCATAAGCTGAAGTGAGAGAGGAGCTTTGCTAACTGGTGGGTTTATGATGTCCAGTAAGGTTTTAAGGCAATAGAATAATAGAGATAGAAACCCGGGAAAATAATTATCATTTAAATTCCTACCTGTACTAATGTTATTTTAAGTAACCCAAGATGCTATTGAATTTTGACTTACATTTAAATGTGTGTTCTTTAGTTCAAAAATATAAGAAGTGTTCATTTTCTTTTCCATATGGATTCGGCTTATGCTCAATTTGTATGCAAAGCAAATAATTTGCTCATACTTGTAAAGGATATGCATTATCAGAACACAACACCTGCAGGACAAAAGAGAGGTTAATTTCATTGTTGCTATGAAGCAAAGGAGATCATTATAGAGCCTGCAGTAACCAAGCTCTGTGAAATAGCTGCATTAGTCATTAACTTTCCAGCACTAAACTTCATATCAGACTCAATTAACTACTACATAGCTTTTAATGACAATATTTTTCAGATGCAGCTCTTGTTTACTAATAAGATTTCCCATCACAACCATCTTTGCCATAACTTTGGTGGTGTTAATATTCAAGTCTTGAGTTTCTCCAAAGAAAATGGAGCAATGAAAATCACATTTGCTGAAAGTACTCTTTGAATAGTGCTTCTAAATTTCAAAGTATTTAAGTTGCACTTCTGCAGTAAAAGACAATAAGAGTGTAGAAGATTAATGTTCTCTCTGCATTATATCCACAGAACAGACTGGAGTTGTCACAGAACTTCCAGAACATTTTGACCAGAACATTTCTGTTGTGTTTGAGACTTTCATGTTCAAAACCCTTTAAATCAGAAATGTCCTTCAAGTTTGTTATTTTCTTATCATACTGAAAGTAAAAGTTCAGAATAAAAGAAGTCACAAAGTTAATATAACCATGGAATAATTTACATAGGTAATTAGCACAACATGCACATATTAACAGCAGCTGGATTAAGAGATCAGATCACCCGTAGCCCGCAGCAAAAATATTCTTTAGTCTCTCTCTCTGGTGTCCACCCACAATTTTTGCCTTTTTTTGGAGAGGTGGGAGAGA
This sequence comes from Egretta garzetta, assembly GCF_000687185.1. NCBI lineage: Eukaryota > Metazoa > Chordata > Aves > Pelecaniformes > Ardeidae > Egretta > Egretta garzetta. The sequence continues at coordinate 779,867 of NW_009259864.1, read as the reverse complement.
TCCTTAGATTCAGATAACACCATCTATACCTTATTTGTTTTTCTGTTCTGATGTCTTTGTGTCACTTGTATTATTGTTAGTTGTTGGGGTTTTTTTGTCTGTGCTATGGAAGAAATACAATTACAAATGGTTAACATTTAAATCAGTGTTAGATTTTGGCTTTGAAAAATACCCAGGCACACACAGGTTACCTGTGAGAAAACCTAGTTTTGAAAACATTTGTGAAAGCACTACTCTAATTTGGAAGGAACTGCAAATGATACGCTTATCATCTATAGTCATTGCTGGGTTGTGTTTGTTTTCACAACCCTAGAAAGCCTGAGTAGCAAGGCTGTACTAAAAAGAAAGAACTATAAAACTTCAGAAAGACATGTGGACATAGTGTGCAAGAATAGCTAATGGGGATACCCAGTGAAAAGAAGACTTCTCAAAATGAATGGTAAATAGTTTTAAAAGTTGATTAAGAAAGACTATGCTTATTCTAATGCAAAAACCCCAACAGTTAATGTTCTAGCCCTGTATGTTTTTTCCTGCTTCTGTGACTTTTTCTTCTCCAGCCTTCTCACCTCTTTCATTTTCTGCATGTTTTTATCATGTGCTATGTTCCACTATTTTCTTTTGGATATGTGATAGGGAGTATAGGAAAGAATCATCAGTAAGTGAGTTTTATGCTGTTTTCACTTTATTTAATTCTTTTAATAAGGAAGTTATATAACCTAGGGAAAGGCGGGGGCAGGGGGGAAGCTATCACTTAACTACCTAGGACATATCAATCACAAGGCATTAATAATGACCGCCATCAACAGATTTTGTATAATTTACAGTGACCATAATGAGAATGATGGAGTAGGATCTGTTCATGGCATCTCACAGATCCTGTATAGGGCAATCCCTCCCATTCTCCTTGTGCTGGGGCCAGCTGGGATTACTGCCTTATTCACACCATTGGGTGCTCTCTCCAGGCAGTACTCACAGCCAGTTATCTCATCCTGTCCTTGAATAGAAAACCTAAAGGAGCAATATCTAAATGGTATTGAAAGCCAAAAGAAGGACCTATGTTTAGTGAAACTCTCCAATGAGGAGCTGGATTGCTGCCCAGAGCAATATTTATCTGAAGGAGCATATTTATGAGCTCCACTGCAGTTCCATTTAGTAATATCATGTGACGTAGAGATGATGCATTGCATCTCATAGTAAATCCTCATGTTATAAAAACATTGAGGGAGCCCTAGCCACTTTCCTCCTGGAAGCAAAAGTTATTCTATCTTAGGGCTACCCTCAGTCACCCATTTGCAAGGTTGTAGGAGAGACAACAACATGGCACGCAGTGAACAAGCACAATCGAACAAGCAAATGGAACACATTCCCTCTGCAGAATACAGAATGGTGTGCATGTTTGTTTGTATATTTTTTTAATTATAAAGCTCCCACTTTAGATTAAGAAATATGGTTTTCAGATAGAACATTGTCAAGGAAAAATGTGTTGTTAAAGGGAAATGATCCACTCTGTCAGATGAGCAAACTATCTCAGTGAAATGTTGCGCATTTGAAAACTATTTTGATGAAAACTTTGATGAAACAGTTTAGCTTCCCCATATCTTCTTCTGCACATAAAAGAATCCTACTAAATGGCAGCAGAAACTCACTTCTCTGTTTCCAATGGCATAGTAAAATAAGACTTCTCAGGTAGACTTAACTAACAAAACAGAGCTCCTGTTCCTGCCCTCCACCCTCTTTTCCCAGTATTCTTTGCAGTATAATAGTATGGGGTATTACTCACATTTCTATTGGGACAATCCTTTATTTGCTATAGGGAATAACCTGTATTAATAAGGAAAAAAGGTCTCATGTGTAAAAGATTTGTTGTGTTGTCTAAATATTTTGCAAGCTTGTTGAGCTCATAGAGGGAGATCTCCAAGGTTATACAATTTTAATACAAATTCAAAACATAATTTGATATTGGTTACTTCTCAAAGCTTACACAGTTTTAATTTGAAGTGTGGTCTCAGGGGTGAAAGGCCATTAAATAACCTAGCGATCCATGAAGACAATTTCAAAACGTACAGTAGGTAAAATAATATGAGATTGTTTCTGTATTTGCATGTTTAATTTGTTGCTGCTAAAGTGTATTATTAAAGATCTTCCCCTTCGATATAAGGTTCTTCTTTCTAATAAACTAGTTGAAAAACTAGTGGAACTTTTTAGTACTGACAATCACAGCTTCACCTTGAGCCCTGACCTCCTCCCAAGCAAGTGTGTAATGAGCAGCTCTCTGGATGCTTCCGTAATGCCTGCTGTCCTGCACACATATCCTGTAAGACAGTTGGTTCTAAAAGCAGGAAGGAGTTAGCTTCTCCCTTCCTCCCGTCCAAAAAAAAATGTAGGGGATCATACACTGTTTATGTGGACACCTGTAGTTAAAAAAAACCCCACTTCCTTCTGAATATCTCACCTAGCTTTTCTCTATTTGTACATGACAGAAAGGGTTGTCAAGCATTGGAACGGGCTGCCCAGGGAAGTGGTTGAGTCCCCATCCCTGGAGGTTTTTAAAAGATGGGTAGACAAGGTGCTTAGGGACGTGGTTTAGTGGTGGGATGGCAGTGTCAGGTTAACAGTTGGACTTCATGACCTTAAAGGTCTTTTCCAGCCTAAACGATTCTATGATTCTATGTATTTGATGGCAGGTAAACATTCTAAAAGCTATTCTCGATCCTTTACACCGTTGCGTGGATGACCAGCTACTGGAGAAGCGCAAATGGAAAAAGCATATTTACCAGGAAGAGACTACCATTTTAGATACCATTTCAAAAGAAAAAGTTGTTTTCCTTTACTATTTTTTAAATAGTAAATTAACTGAAAAATCTAGACTAAAAGGGATCTCCATAACACCATCTGGTCCAATCTGGTTTTGAAATCATGGCCTCTGAGAAGGTGTTCTGTGTCCATGTCAAACCAAGTCTTGGATATTTCCAGTGAGGGCAATGCCACCACTTCTCTGGGGAAGCTACTCCAATCCTGAGTTATTCACATCATAAATTTTTGCTACAAGAGTGCACTGCTGACTCATGTACAGCTTGCTGTCCACCAGGACTTCCAGATCCTTCTCAGCAGAACTACAGGACAAACAGTCAGACCTCAGGCTGAATTGCTAGTTGGGATTATTTTGTCCCATTTGAATAATTTAACATGGTCTGCTCTCGAGTGATGAATGAAATACTGTTGTATGGAAGATTAACATTTTTTTTTATTTGCCTTTTACTATTAATAAAAGGTTCTAAATTATTTTTTGGTGGAATCTGATAAACTATAGAAAGGATTAGACAAGAAAATGACAGAGCCACTGGAGTTAGAAATTAAAACATTTTTTATGTCTTCCTCATATGTTTGAGTACAAACTGACTACAAAATTTGGAATTTGGAAAGAATTTTGCTTAGATCAAATTACCAGAGGCTACTGAGACCTCTCTGGAATGAGGTATGGTCCAACATTTGGAATGATCTCAGAAATACTGTGCCTTTAGAAGACAAAACAACCCTATGCTCGTGTCTCCAGTCTAGTATTACAGAGCTCTAAGGTGTTGGTGATATCACTGTTCTTTTCTTAGTATTGTCCTGAGGTACATTGTATTTCTCTGCGTTGGTAGTGACTTTAATATAGCTTGTTGGGAATTGATCTGTAACATGGATTTATATGGTAGTATAAAACGAGGTATAAAATAGCACGGTGTACAGAGGTGTGCAGGATATGACTTCATGCTTTCTTATGACTGTGAGGGATGGACTCTAAGTGACTCTAAGATATGTAATTCATATGCATCAGATGCCAAAGCTGTTCTAAAATTAATATTCACATGTCAGCATTCAAAATGCCTCCCATTCCAAGTGTGAACTGTTTGAGATTTCAGAAATAATAAACAATTGGGTCATCTTTACCATTCTATCGGGTTCAGTTTTGAGCTATTATTTGAATTTCAGCACCTTAAGTTGTTCCTCTCTATTTATTTGGTGTGAACATGACTCACACTAATTTTAACTCTCCTCTTCAATTTTGCAGAGGAAAAGTTTTCAGCCTAAAAATCACTTCTGCTGCTTTTGGCTATATTGTAAGTTTATGTTTATAAAAATGAAATTTTATTAAACAAATAATATTCCCTCTTCCAGTGGTGTTTTAACCACAGGTATGCAAATAGGGTTATATATATGAAAAAAAAAATCCTCTGAATAATTGTGGGAGTATAAAGTCGCCTACAGAAACCATAAATAAAAGAGTTGTTGAGAAGATCCCATAGAATCTCCACTCCAATTTCACACAAATGTCTGCAAACAACACCATCAGAAAATTTGCCTGGCTGCTGGCTGAATGGAAAATGACTATTGGAGCATTGCAAAGGACCATACCGCCGCAGTGGAAATAGCCAAACAGCAGGTGGAATATAGCAGGTGAGGAATAATATCAAGAAGCAAGAAAAGCTACAGCTATGAGAGGGGGACTGGAAAAGACATGGAAAGATGAAAGCAAAATTATATTCTATTAGAAAGAAGAAACCTTCACTGATAGCGGTATGACACTTCCTGCTATTAACCATGGGCTAGAGACAAATTTTCAGAAAAGAAAAACAAAAATTAAACTTTTCCACCCCCAAAATTAAGAAATCACAATAGATAAAAAATAAAATTATTTTTACACTAATTTTCCAAAATAGTGCTTTCTTTTATTTAAATCAATTTGGTGATTCAATTTATACATAGTCAAAAATAAGTCTACAAGTGGGAGTTAAAGTAATTGGACATGTTTCAGGATGTAGTTCACACTGTAGATAGTTAGAGAAACATTTTATTTTATTTCTAGCAAATAATATTCAATTCAGTGTCAGGATTTAGATGATTTAGCAGAGAAACGGGTTATTTGTTTACTTGTAGGCCTAAAAAAATCTTACTATAACATATTGATTACATTTAAACATTAAATTAGATTGAATAAGATAAAACCCAAAGAAAGACCACGGAAGCTTTATGCAAGTGTCGTGGATGGAGTGAGAGGCAGGCAAAAATAATGTGGTTTATTGGTGTAAAACAGTGAGTTAACAAAGGTCAGTGGTAAATGCAACAATAGTTTATGAGATTCGATGGCAAGGTACACTTTGTTATTTACTGCACAGAGGACAGGGTCAGACAAAACTGTCAGAGAGACCCTCCCGTTGAGTCATGAGGTTCAGAAAAGATCCCCTTGCTTTCTAAACTCCCTCAGAGAGGAGTCTAGGTGCGGCTGGATCCAATCCTAGTCCTAGACTTGGTCAACGGTTTATGTCTAAAGGATTATATATGCAAAATTAATCCTTTATGTCACTTAGCTAAGATTTCCAAGTTGGCATGCTGTTAGTCACTTACCGAGAATCTGTAGTGGTAAGGAATCTCTCAGCCTCAAGGAATAACCTCGAGAGGCGTCCCTGCTCAAGGGGAGATCCTGGCGTGCAGCCTGCTGCCGTGCAGGAGAGATCGAAGGGCTCTTGGGCTGCTCACTGTTTATGGGGGTAAGATAATTGGCTCATAGTCATATTTGCATGCCGACCACTGTGCTTAGGTGGGCACATTCCACAGTAGCCCTTGGCTATTGCATTGTTATCTGTCTCCCCCCACATCCAGTGGGTGCATCCTTCAGGACCAGACACAGACCAGACGCATCTATCACCACAGCCACAGGTGGTTATCACTTGAAAGAGGTCACAGGAGGGGGAGTCAGAGATGAGGGGGGAGCACACCACCACAGCAAGACACAATAGCTGCAGTTTGACAATTTGGTTGTTCTTTAAACATCTCCAAGGAAAATGAGAGTCAGGATTTTCTGTACAAAAATTTGGAGTGGTTTTGTGAGCATAACTAGTACACACTAAGACAAAAAGTGAGAGCAGTAAACCAGTTTAATCATGGTCTAAGTTGCTGACAGGCTCTGATCAAATCTATGTCTATACCTAGTTGTAAGCATCTGCAATACTAACCCCTGACTGGTTTCATGGACCATTTAAAAGAAAATAAACCAAAAACCAATTAAACTGTCAAAAACCTATTGTCCTCACCTAAAACATTTTTACTAAAACAATAATTTTTTTACGTCAGGTAAATGTGACTACCAAAATGAGACAAAACCTGAAGAATCTTCACTTCATTTGTACCAGAAAGGCATCCTAAGACTCTGGATTTGAGGATACTGGGCATGGTGCTGAAAACACTTATGATGATTCCATTATATATTTTTCATTTTGTGATCACAAATTTTCTAGCTCCATTTTGCACCTCCATGTGACCTCCATTTCTCCTGCTGTCTCTTTCACATTCCCACAATAATTTATTCTCTCCCTAAATTTCACCTTTATCATCATGCATAGTCCCAATATTTTTAAATGTCTACTGCCACATGACTCTTGTGTATTTTTATAGAGCCACTGCATTCTTATCTTCTCTTTCTTTTATTCCGAACTCATCAGTTTTATATAATTTTATTTTATATGCTAACCTTTTGGAAACAGTACTGTTTATTTGCACATATATATATATATTACTGTAACATATATATTACTGCTCTCATATATTTCTGTATATATGTATATATATATTTAGAAACTGAGAGATACTCAACAGCTATGACTAACATGTTCAGGATACTTCTTTAGAGATTCAAAGATGTGTTTGAGAGACTGATTAATGTCTTTGGCCTATAAAGAAGATAAAACCATAGCTATTTTCATCTCAGCATTATATTCAAACAGGCAAAACTCATTATCAGCTGTTTCCTGTTAAGTAGCCAGGATGCAAACTGAATTTGAAAACTTCTGATTTTAAGAGGACAGGTATTTTATATAATTTTTTAATTATTATATTCTATTATTATCACATATCAGAACTCAGTAGTCAATTTGTATGTCTCAACACCATAGGCCACATCTTTATAAATTTTAGAGGGTCCAGACAAGGTTGTGAAGATTTATTAACCTCTCAGTCAGGAGGACCTTCATTTATATTAATGGAATTACACTAAACAGGAGGGGGGGAAAGGCTTTTTGTGCAGCAAGAAGACCTGAATATTTTTGACTAGTTAAAGATAACTTTTCATGTGGTATGCACACTCCTATTTTTTTATAACATCAGCTGTGGTATGCCATGGCATAAGTTATTTTATGATGACTTTATGATGACAGACTTCACCCAGTACCTCCCTTTTCTCCAATAGCTATGCTATCTCTATGTCATTCTTGCATCTAGTAACATCGACAGTGGCCTTTTGTCTTTACTTTTTGAAGGTAAAAACTGAAAATTGTATCTATTTAAAGCAAAAAGAAGAAAAATATCTGTTTCCTGTATTTTGCAGAACAATACCAGAAGACAGGACAGCTTTAGCTATTACTGGCTGTACTATTGCACCTGAAAATAGTTGTGTATTTTTACAATAGAACAAAGAAACTAAATCTTACCACTTGCTTTCAAAATTCCTTTCCCCATGCTATTACCATGTTTGTCTTCAGCACACTTAAAGCTACACTCCATTTTATATACCTTGTAATTTGTAGCCATGTCATCTGAGCTTCTCATTTCGAAACCAATCAGCTCCCTATTCATTCATCTGCTCCTGGGTTTTGAAATACTCACTAGGCACTTATCATCTCTCCAGTGTTGTTTTAGATCCTCTTCTAGTTTCTGCTGGTTTTGCTCTTTTGATTTTTGTATAGAAATAAGCAAGTTTTCTGTTATAAACAAATATGTCATGTTGTCCTCTTTTTCATTTACATTCATCAACAGTTTCCCAAGCAATTCTTCAGTGACTTCCATATATTCTGCTGGATTACTCTAGCAACGCAGGAAATTCACAAGTCTGTTTTTGCACCCTGAAAGAGTACTGAATTTATTAGTAGACAGCATGGAAACAGTTATGTACCAGGTTGCATTCAAAGCTGAATAGTTCCTTTCTCTGAATTTCAGCATTCAGATTAAGCTACAAACCAAAAGCAAACTTATCAGTTTAATTACCTCTCCTTTGGACAAGGAAATCAGACAGTTAGGAGAATAAAAATCTGTATTAGACTTTTATTCTGTTTTTAATCTTAAAATAGCAGCCACCTGTGAATAGGATTTACAGAATCCTTTTACAGGTGAGCTTAGAGGTCAGCATTACCCCAAGAATGGAGCTCACAATATGCAGAAAAAAACCTGATACTGGAATGAATGCTTGTTGGCTTACTTTTTGCTACATGAGAAATCATATAAAGGCTAAGTTCTGAAGCAGTAAGCCTAAATATTTGCCTTCAGGGCTTTTAAAGAATTTTGAATTCTTCCTTTTTTGAAAGAAAATTAAAATATGATAAATCAGGCTGGCAGGGGGGCTACAGATATATATACATTTAATTATAAAAAAAAAAACAAAACCAACAACCTGTTTTCTCCTTCCCAGTGTATTTGGTCAGCCTTAACTGCTGCTTTAACTACTGGCAGAAATATTATACATATGAAGTTTAACCTGCCCAAACAAGCCTTACAGCTGTATCCCTATTCTAACTAACAGAAAAGGGCTTGAAAATGGCTGAGTTTACTCTTCCAGTAGTGAATATTTATTAAATATTTCATGCTTCCAAAATGATCTTGTACTTTTGCGCCTGCTTAATAATATTTGTTTTGAACAAGGGATCCAGTGTGGACCCAAGGGCATGTGTAACAGGTATGTCTTCTATAAGTCCGCGTCTTGGTTTCTGCAAGGTCACCAGACATTGAAACAATTGAAGCAATTTAATTAGTATTGCCCTTCTCGGTTTTCCACTGATATAACCACATAACTCGTATCTTTCAAGTGGTGAAAACCTCCTAATAGTGCATCTATATTGACTCAGGGATGTCATTAATATATAAATTCCAGAGTTCAGAAACCATTTTTTTCCAGTCAACTGTGCTGTTACAAATGAATCTCTGAAGGCCCACACAAACCTTAGAGGATATCCTGAAATCATCTCATAAAATTCACTATATTGAAACCAATAAATATGAGGAAAACACTTTAAACTGAGGTAACCAGGAAGAAGCCATACAGTCTTACCACAAAGATATCCCTACAGGTGAAGACTACGAAAGAGGAACGGAAGCTCAAAGAGAAGCAGTGACACATCCCAGTTATTGAAAAGACACATTCACCATGGGTGAGCATATCTCTTCTTCAGAATTATCTCTTTAAAGATTATGAAAAGTAAAATTGCACTGAGAAACACTGAAGAACAGCAGTGTCTACAATCAGGAATCTTAACTCATTTGAATTTTAATCTCCCTTGATTTTTCAAAAAGGTACTTCATTTATGTTATCAGTCTGTAGTCATCCTCTAGCGATTCTTTTGAGAAGATCCTGCCTTCTGCTTCCTTCAGGCAACAGTGTTAGATAGTACCTTGTAACAAACACACTGTGATCACTTAATGGTCAGTTGCCAAACTCACAGACGACGACAGCTTTACACATTGATCACCTATGGCTGAAAAAGCAAAGTGCTACTTAGCTGGAGTAGGACCAGTTGAAATACAAACTTTATATTTTAAAAAGACACTTACATGGTTGCTACATTTACCAGCTGGTCATGCAAAATTGTTAATATGAGACCAGCTAATCATATGCATCTGCAAATCATTTGACTTAGTCATTTTGAACCAGATCAAGCCTGTCAGTATTTCTTGCTGAAACACTGAAACATCAAAACATATTTCCATCAGATTTGTGTTGGCTTTCTCATCTCCTCATTTATAAAGTTAATATTAGACTCAATATCTGTTCCATAGTGTCTCTCATACTTTCTCTGATAAGAAAGAGAGTTCTTAAAGTAACCTAACTTATACCTACCTCACTTCTGACTTATTAAGACAACAACAGCTTTAGGGTGTAAGGAGGGGAATCCCAAAACTAATATGGGAAAGAGAAGTCATTTCAGGCTTTGAAATATTCATGTGCCAAGATTTTCTCACTGTTTATATAAAATAAGTCAGATTTTCCTTGCTATTCCAGTGGACGGCAGCCTCTTCTGAGTATCTGTCAGATATTACAATGTGGAAGTGGTTTGTTAAAACCATGACAGTTAAGAACTACTGAAAATAAAATTATTTTAGTTGAAAGATCGCATTAAATTTCATCATGGAAAACATTAAAACTTACTAAGGCAGAACATCCCTAATACCTTTCTCTCGGATAAAATTTCAATGCTACTATTTGACTGTAGTTCAGGTTTCATGGAAACAAAATAAATCAATGCTAGCTTCTTAAGTGACCTTTTAAATCAAAATACATTACATTCCCTGTGCATGCAATTTTCAATCTTCTGTGAACTTTTACCAATATTTAAAAGTAAGAAGTTTGGATCAATAATACTTATTAAGCATTTTGCACTATAACTAATGTGTAAAATATATTCTAGATATAAAAAATTATAATACAATACAAATTTTTTTTTTTTAAAACCCACATCAGTTGGCTAATATGAAAAAATAAGGTAGAACTAGTTAAACTAATAAGATGACCTGGGGGTTAAAGAATAATTTTGTATTTTTAAATACATATTCTATATCATGCGTTTAGCAACCACTCTCCTCAGTTCTAAGTTCTCTGAAATTCATCATCATTTTGTTAGTTACATGCCTATTCAGGTGTTTCTTCAAACTTCAAAGAATGAGTCCCAAGTCCTTTCGAACTCTTGACAGCCTAGACTGGACTGAAAAGTCTAGTTCCTTTTATTCTGACTATAAGCACTTTGCAGAACTGAAACCTTATAGATATGTTCCAACAGAGATAGCTGAAAGATGTGTGAACAACATTAGCATTTCTTTTTTTTACCTAATGTGAAGGACATTGACAATTGGCTTTTGCTTAAGAGCTAAGCTCTGTCTTATCATAATGATAAGGGTTAATATATTAATGTGGGTTTCAGCTCTGTTCTCATCTAAATTGAGGAGTGTTTTACCATGCTTGGATTATTCTCCAGTCCATTCAGACTATGAGGGCTCTATTTATCAGAACATATAAGTTTATTAGTCCCTGTGAAGTCAGTAACACCTTTTTCTTGTTTAGCTGATTAGCAGTAGTACTAATCACATACTTTTAAAAGTTAAATTTTTTGGTAGTTAAGAACACACCCTAGTTGATATAAGCAGTTTTGAAATTGAATACATGGGGAGTGGGGGTGTTTTTACAACCTGCATTAATATGTTAATGAAAGTTTTAGTAGTAAACCCAAGCTTTCAAAAATTAAAAAGGACCCATCTCTGAAGTCAGATGTTTAATTCTGATGTTTGTTAAAGACAACTCATGAGCTCACTGCAAAAACTCCTCACATTTTCTTCACAAGGGATGTTAATTTTAATCCTCATTTGTAGGACATGCATTCACTGCTCAAGCTGCAAGATTTATTAACACTTTCATAAAGCCATTATTAAGTATTTTGTTGCATATTGATAAAAATGAGCATAAAAAAAGCTAATCGCGTCATCCCATATATATTCCTAGCTGAAGATTCCATCCAGACAAGCTAAGGGCAATAGCTTTGGATCATAGCTTCATCATCAACAGTTTGCCTAAAGGAGGTAAAATGAAAAGGTTGTAATCCAGACATTAAGCGAGAGAGAAATTCTTTTTAAAACAACTAACCAACCACAACAAAACAATAAAATTGTATTCCACTTGTTGAAAATAAACTAAAATCTCCAGGGTAGTCTTTTCACCAGCCTTTGAGGACATAAAATAGAAGACTACTAATCAGGAATATTCTAAAAGTCTTAAGTATTTTGTTCATTAAAATATTTTCATTACTAAGTTTGTATCCAGATGTTCATGAAACACCTTTTAAATGAACTACAGATTTCAAACCAAATTAAAAATTATGTTGACTTTATCAAACTCAAGGTGAAATTTCACTATGATGTAGTTAGATGGCTCTTATAAAAGTGCTTATTCTAAGGAAAGGGTATAAATACACTCTTTTCCCAGTTAGAAGTGCTGGATGACAGATGTAGAGTTCCTAATATCTGCTGGTCATTAGTACCTGTTGTATTAATTTGTTGTTAGGACTGTCACTCTCATTTCTACTACTTAAATTATACTGAATATAGGGATGGACCACAGAGAACATTTTGAACTATTTGAACCTCTGAGTTTCACGTCAAATGTATTTGAGATGTGCATAACTTCAATACATTCAACTGAAATTCAAAGAAAATTCCTGTGGTGGTGTTCTGAGTTTTTGGTTTTGTGTTTGTTTGTTGGGTTTTGTTTTTATTTTTTTTTCCTGAACTGATATTGAGAATTGGAAAGTTTAGCTAAACCCTTATAAAGGCAGCTCTTTTTATAAATTTTATTGCCCAGAGAATACATTCTTCAAGAACCGATGACATATGAGAGTTACTCTACTTTTTTACCCAAGATAATTTACAAGTGCCCTGGAAAAAATCAGAATTTGAAAATTAGTTCCGATCCATTCTTAAATCAAAAATTCAACTGATAGTTTAATCATAATTAGATCCAAATATACCTCTAACAGAAACAGAAGACTTGTACATTTTCAACTCTAAATCAGATAATTTTTGTAGAACAAACAATAGTGTATGAAATACTACAAGACCAACTAAAGATTGAATTTTTGTTCATTTTCACCAAAATGCTGTAAATATAGTTCCAACTGTTACTATTACTGCCTGTGGGGGGTTAACCTTAGCTGGCTGCCAGGTGCCTACAAAACTGTTCTCTCAATCCCTCTCCTCTGCAGGACAGGGGGACAAAATAACATGAAAAAAGGTTGTGGATCAGGATAAGGACAGGGAGATCACTCACTAGTTCCCATCATGGGCAAAACAGACTTAACTTGGGGAAGATTAATTTAATTAATTGCAATTAGAAGTAGAATAGTATAGTGAGAAACAAAAACAAAACTAAAAGTATCTTCCTCCTCCATACCCCCACTTCTCCCCAAGTTCAACTTTGCTCCTTCGTTCCTGACTCTTCTGCCTCTTCTCTACCCCGAGCCGCACAGGAGGGATGGGGAATGGGGGTTGTGGTCAGTTCAGAGCACTTCATCCCCGCTGCTCCTTCCTCCTCAGACTTTTCCCCTGCTCCAATGTGGGTCCTTTCCATGGGGTACCATCCTTCAGGAACAGACTGTGGTCCCCCCATGGGCCACAGTTCCTGCCAGAAAATCTGCTCCTGCACAGACTTCTCTCCATGTGCTGCAGCTTCCTTCGGGCATAGCCACCTGCTCCAGCATGGGGTCCTCCATGGGCTGCAGAGTGGATATCTGCTCCAACATGGTCCTCCGTGGGATGCAGGGGGACAACCTGCTTCACCCATGATCTCCTCTGTGGGCTGCATGGGAATATCTGCTCCAGTGCCAGGAGCACTGCCTCCCCCTCCTTCCTCGCTGACCTTGGTGTCTGTGGGATTGCTTCTCTCACATTTTTCTCGCTCCTCTAACTCACAGCTGCTGCACAGCATTTTTTACCCTATCCTAAATATGTTATGTACAGAGGCACCACCAGCATCACTGACTGGGCTCAGCTTTGGCCAGCAGTGGAGCCCTTTGGTCCATTTTGGAGCCAGCTGGAACTGGCTGTGCCCAACATGGGGACAGTCCCTAGTCTCTTCTCACAGAGGCCACCCCTGCAGCCCCCCTGCTACTGACAACTTGCCATATAAACCACACACACTACCATAATTTGAAACAATTTAAACTTGTCTAACATTCTCAAAGAATACTGATATCTCAGCTTTACATGATTCCTAGGGTTTTTTTGTAAGAAAGACAATGTTAGTGATTTCTGCACAGACATGGGTTCAAATCCAAGCTATAATGCTCTTTTTTAATGCATTTTAGGTGTAAAGATAGAAGGCGGCTCCCATCAGAGCAGAGAGGTTCTCTAGCAAAGCTGCAATAAGAGCTGAGAAAGAAAAATTGTTTTTAAAATGGAGCTCATTAAGTTTCTGAGAGGAAGTTTATAAAGTACTCGCTAATGTCATGAGACTGAACACCTTTTCTCTGTGATACTATATCTTTACTGTGAATCATACAGTTTATGCGTTGAGTAAAGATGGCTCGGACAGGAGTTTCACTAGTTATTCTGAAAAAAAACCACTTAGCTACTCAGAAGTTCAATCAAGCAGTTGGGCTCAAACGGAAGGTTTCAAATTTCTTTGTATGTGAACAGCAAGAATCAGGCAAATTCCTGATGACTCTGGAACCACAGTTTAAGGTAATACTTACGCTACATGAATTGACATTTCACCCTTCCTTTCCCACAGGCCAACAACTTTTTCCTGCTCACACAATCCTGTGGTGAACCAAATTGAGAATCTGATCTGAGTAAAATTAATCTGGAAAAAAAAGAAAAAAGCAGTTTTACCTCTGATTGGTTCCCTGATCTAGTTCAATGAGCAGCAGCGCAAACATTTCTGCTAGCCCAAGGGAGGAAGCAAAGCAGGGTGAGAATAAGCTGTCAGGTAGAGAAGGAGGTCAGCACTGCTGCTTAAGGCAGCAGTGCTAGCTGACAGTGTACTTGAAACTCCAGCTTGAGGTGTTTCATATTTGCATTTTTTTCATCAAAACCAAATCTTCATGTTCTGCCCTTGATTAATTCTGATGCTCCCTGAGAAAGGACTACATTATGAATCTTTACTTATGAATACTTTAAAAGTATTAGCAATGTGTTCTGCTTTCTTGAAATGAGCAAGGTTGATTAATGAGAACAAAGGTGGGGTCACTATTTACAACGGGGGGGGGGGGGGGCCAATAAAAAAAAGCCCAGACCAATTCAAAAAAAGCTAAATAAAACGATAGTGCTCCATCAGTTCAGACCAACAATCTTTATAGCCCAGTTTCTAGCTTTTAGTAGCTCTTGTCACTGAATGTTGTGGAAAATTACAAGGTATTAATGTGATCTTTGAATGGTTTTGCAGGCCACTGCACATGTGTAGCTGTTAGACATGAAAACTAGCTGCGCAGGAGTGAATCAGTATTTTGATCTGCACTGGTTATAACTTTTAAAGCAGTGATGCTTCCACATAAGGCTAAGATTCAATTTATGTAGGTATAAGTACAGAAGACTCAAGCAAACCAGCCTTCTGTTGGAAAACCAGTCAGTTGAATGTACAGCCTGGGATTCACAGAATGATGGCTGCACTGCAGATTACATTAATTTAGAGCTGAAAATCAGGAGATATACAGCAACTATTGCATTTCATCTGTACAATGCTATGAAACAGCAGCTGAAATGAGGTAAAGATGCAGCAACATGTCATCTAGCAGCACTAGCTACCCTGTGACAAAAGATCACTTACATGGCAAAGAAATCACCTACTTTTTCACACATGGATCATAGACTCCAATTAAATACAAACAGCTTCAAATATCTGGCAGGTAAGCAGACTTCACAGATATCGCTTAAGAAAGCAAATTGAGGAAATCAATTCCAGGTGACCAACTGATTATTCTGATTGTTTTGAGCGTCAGTATTAAAAAGAAATAGTATTTGCTCAACTATGCACAACAGAGAGCATTTCAGAATTGCAGGCTTACAAGGCAGCAAGATGTGATGCTTTGTTATAGCTGTCAACAATTTGCTGCATTGCAGGCTAATGGTAGTTGTTTAGGACAGCAGTGTTAACGCTAACGTACAAAGACTCAGTCATTAACCAGCACTCTCAGGTTCTAAAATAAGATATTAATTGAGCACACGGGAGTGTTAAAAGGTAAAAAAATATTGTCTGTTAATTTTGAACATTAGTAGATTTCTGCTAGATCTTTACCTCTGGTATTACAGCAACATAACAAAATCAGAAGCAGACTTTTCACTCAGCAACATCTTCAGAGAATTGCTTATACAGTTGGACAGATGAATGCAACAAAGAAATGGTAGATATTTCTGCTCTCTCTTTTACACATGCATACAGAAACACAAATACAAAAGCACATGTGTGCATTTTGTTTAATGACCCCAAATATCCCTGATGCCTGACACCTATTTGTAGCTTGCTTTTCAATATTTCACATCTGCTTCATTAGAATAGATCAGAAAAAAATCCATAAATAGTAATAAAAAAGAATAGATGCTCAAAAATTCCATTAAAAGTTATAAATAACCAGGTTTTGTTTCCTGACTGAAAACATCAACTATTTGATTCTCCCAGACATTGATATTCAGCAAGACATTGCCTCCTTCCCACCTCTAATTTTTGGTAGCTATCCAGCAGTGAATAAAGATTTCAAGAACAAACACACACAGGCACAGAAAATCACAGCATAACTTTATATGATTAAGGCTGAAAAGAATCCTTCTGTTTAAAAGGCATCTCCTCTGTATTCCTTATTTCCATATGGATTTCCCTGAAACTGTTTTTTGCCACTGAGATTTTAAGTGAACCCAAATTAATCTTTGGAGCCAGAGATTCCTAAAATTGCACCAAAAGTTCCATAAACCAAACAAGTCCTTTTAAAAACTGTAGTGTTATAGGAGCCCAAACTGTGTTCTAATGGTGACATCACTAAACTTACTCACTCAGTTTTCCACAGCTAGTGCACAATGCCTATTACCTTCAGCACACAGACTTGAAAATGCCATTCATATGAGCTTTTTGTCTCTAGAACACTACCTGTGCATTCAACAAGGTAATGGGAAGGCTCATGTACAGAAAGGGTGAAAAAAAAGCTTGAAGACAGTCAGTTGCTAAATACTTTGTTTGCTTTAAGTGATACACTCATCAGTGAACTAGAGGTGCAATCCTGTACCATTAAATTGAACCTTTCCTATCAGAGGTCCCATCTAACTTGTAGACATGTTGCTACCATCTGTTTTTGTCAGGGGTGAAAGCTATATGGGAGAAAATGAGCCTTGACAATTTGCACATCCAACTTAAAAGAATTAGTTATGCATAGGTCATTGCAGAGTATGATACTATTTTGTACCTGGGTGATTAAACTGGAAGATAATATTAATCAGTCAGCATTGATTAACTAAAAGCATGATGAAGGATTTTTTTTTTTATTTTTTTTTAAATCCTGTAATTAAGGTCAAGAGATTTCAGAACAACATTATCTGTGATATTTGGATATTTTGCTTCTTGAGTTGCTTTGGTAGAAAGCTGAGTTTGGGAGTGAAGGGACTGCAACAGGGTTTGGTGGAAGAGCCTGGAGGCTCTGATGCTGAAATGATGGCTTGTGTGAAAAGGATAGACTATGAATGGGAGGGTATAGTACCAAAGGAACTCTTTAGTGGCAGGGGGCATGAAGTATTAGAGATCAGAGGTATACCTCTATTTTTGTTTTCATATTGAAACTTTCTACACCATCAAGGATCCCAGAGGTTTGCAGCAGATGTCAGCCAGCACCCAGGAAAACCTTGGCTTTCAAATATAAGTGACGGTTTTGATTTGCTTTTCCAAACTGGTTAAATGAAATAGCATTAGGGAAGATTCCTTCTTTTCATGTCACCTGGGGGCCTGAGCATCTCTCCCTAAACTCTTGAGCAAACCAGAAAAAGAGAAGGGGATCTTTAGAGGATTTAAACTTTTCTTCCCATATGTTAGCTAAAACCATGGTTAGGGTCCACACTTGTGAAGCAGGAAATGCCTTCTCCCCGCCTGTTCTTTGACCCAGTATTTGGAAATAGCTTGTGCTAGATCCTCTTACTCCAAATTGTGCCAGAATTGAGTAACAGATGGGGCCTTTTGATAGCTTTTTTCTGAGCCAACATTTCAGGAATCCCTGACTCTCTAGCAGAGATGATAATCTCTGGATCACAAGTTACTGATGATGTTCTAAAACAGGAAAAAAAAAAGTTAAAATGCTGATGCCTAAACCTTGTCTGTCCTTTCTTGAGTTTCCAACTCCACAGCAATGCCACCTCCATACATTCAGAGCATAATTATTACCCCCATCATAGCAACCTAGCAAATAATAAAGTACAATTATGAATCATGTAGCATCCTGTCTGTTAGCCATACCTTTGATATAAATCTATGTGAAAACTCCAACTACCAAAATTGACATCAGATTCTAGAAGTAGCAGTTCTGTATCTCTTTGCAAAAGGTGGGCTGCGACAGTAGAGAAAAACAGACAGAAACCTCTGAGCACTTAAGTAAGAAGCATGTCACAGCAGTTAAACCTTCAATCTAGCTCTTCAAACAGTGACTAAGCACATCTTGGGTATTACATACTCATCCTTTATCTTTGTAGATAACACAACATTCAGAGAAAAAGACGAACTTAGTGGAAGAGAGATTATTTCTCACTTTCTCCAAGGAGGGCAATCAATCCAGTGAACAATTTACTCTTGGATTAGTCAGGAAGTCTGCTCCAATTTCTAGTATTTGCATTGTTATTGCTCCGCTAAAGTTGAATCAAGTCGATGTGCTCACAGGCGAATAACACCGGTTAGACATGAAAAAGAAAAAAAAGACAGAATCTTTCTTTCAAGGTTACTCAAGGGTCCAAAGAAGGAAACTGATATGATTCATGTAACTTAGGCTTCTTACTGTACACTATTCTGTGCTGCTTCTTTTGGGAGAAGCAATACAACATAGGGATGATCTTTGTAATATTTTGCTCATATAAGAAAAAATGCCAACTGATTATAGTCCCATACTTATTGCACTCCTTCTCCTATGTTTGAGTTATTGGGGTTTTTTTCAAATTAAACAAGAAAATATTAACATATTTGATCAGCTCATAACCATGAACACCAATAGGGATGGCTCAGAAAGGCAACAAGAAAGTTAGTGTTTCTTGGATTATTGTGTATTTACTAACATACATATAGCAATAGCTCCTTGGGAAAAATACACTGGACGCATTTCACAGATAGTGTTGATTCAACTCTTAAGGTGATTCTGTAGAGTAAATTCCAAACAGAAACTCAATGAGACAACTTCTGAGGTGTGTCATAAATCATCACTACTAGATTCTTCAAGACACACTGTAAAGAATAAAACTTCAGAACCTACAAAGGCTACCACCACCATTTGCCATTTGCTGCCTTGAACACATATTTTCTTTCCAAATGTGGTTTTTTTCCTCCAGGCTCTCCTCTTTTCCTGAATTTTATGATAGTGTTTTGTGGTGAATATGACATTCATTTTTTGCAGGCAATTTTCAGATTAAATCTCATATATGATATAATATTTTCATGCTGTATTCCCAAATTACTTATCTAAAGTGGAAAAAAAAATCCAAATCAGTATACATGTTTTAATTCAAAACTCACACCACTAGTGCATATACAGATTTTTAATACAATCTTTACCCTGAAGGTATTCTTAGGCCTTTTACCCTTCACTGAATCAAAAGGAAAGCATATGTACGGCAAAAGGCACCAGTGCCTTTTTTTTTTCCATGGGTGAATATGCAGTAAATGTGTGAACCCCTGGCTCTTTCTGTTATGTAAGAAAGTCACTATATATAGCAGCATGTTGAAAAGGAAAGAGATGCACTGTTTTCCCTAATTACTCATTATAATCTTTTTGTTAAATTCCTCTTGAACTATGGCCTTAGGGAGACTGCCGTAAGGTAATTCCATGAGCCTTTCCTAGTCCACATTTCAGATTGTCAAACCTCAGTGTCATTGCAGGAGCTGGCACATATTGGGAGAGATGCTAAACATTGGGAGATGGATTTCTCAGCCACGCCTGGAAGCTGACATAACCAATTTACATCTCTGACTATAAGGGCTCAAAGAGAGAAGGAAAGCTTTCATCATACTTTTGATAATTTGCAGAGTACAACCCCATGTCTTTAGCTGATTATGATATTATTGTCATGTGGAAAGAAAACTATGGAAATCTGTTTCTTGTGAGGTTACAGCTTGACCTTTCTGAGCTGAGTCAAACAGCCTCAAACTTCGAATTTGCTGAAATAAACACAGCATCATAAATATGCATGAATAAAATGATACTGTAGATTCAGGGTAGCTGTTTCATGAAGTAAAACAAGCAAAAAACTGTGTTAGTGTCAGTAATAAATATGACTGTTTGAATATTGGTATCAGAAGCCTTAATTCAAAAACCCTCAATTAGCTTGTACTATTTATAGTAAGAATAAAAATAAAAGACACATAGAAAGAAATTAAATTTGGACCAAAAAAATCAAGTCTAATTTGATCAAATAGTTGATTTCTCTTTTGCTTTAAACACGTAAAATCTATGAAAGTGTTAATTATTATTTAACCTTCTGTTTCATTTGAGCATTCTGCAGCCAACTTTGTAAGGGGCATGGGGACTTAATTTGACCAGTTAGGAACAATCTTCACTCAGCAGAGAGGAGTAAAGGTTCAGGGACACATTTCCTGGCTCAGTTTGTCCAGATCAGCTGGTGTCAAGGGAACAAAAATCTCCCACAATTGCTTGAAGGCATATGGATATCCAAATTAGTTCCTCTACCTCTCTTTTCATAGCCTCGG
This sequence comes from Egretta garzetta, assembly GCF_000687185.1. NCBI lineage: Eukaryota > Metazoa > Chordata > Aves > Pelecaniformes > Ardeidae > Egretta > Egretta garzetta. The sequence goes on along the minus strand of NW_009259864.1, from coordinate 759,424 downwards.
TATAGGGGACATTTCAAGGATGGGGGAGATTATGAGCAGAGGAAAAGCCAGATGACATGCTTCAGTGATACTTCAATGATGTACATTCCCTAGTGAGCTGAAATGATTCAAATGAAAGTTTGTTTGAATTTGTTAAAAATTGACCTTAGAAACTGAAACAAATTACAGAACATTTCCCACTAGACTTACTTCTTGGACTTCTTATTTTAATTATCATGCATTTCAATTGTATTGAGAGTCTCCATTCATTGCTCATGACCCTGCTATATAAAGGAAAATGTTTGTCCTTTCACTGTAGACAGTGTGCCTGTAAATTATGCTAGTTTATGCTCATGAACTTTGGTGTGGTGACAATAGTGAAGTTCAGGAGAATTTGACCTGAAATGATTAGGGGACTGCATTTTGTTGCTCCAAAATAAATGGGTTATACATAAGTTAACAGAAACTCATACGGATGTGAAAAAGAAGCAAATTAGAATTAAAACCTTATTCTCTTGTTCCTAGCAAAAGTTGTTTTGTTTAAATTTCTGTTTAAAATTTTTTTTTCTTAATTACATACATGTTAACTGTGATGCTATTTCATATTTATGTGCAAACAAGATCTGTTTAATGATCAGCTGGATTTGGTCTCAGGTAAGCACTTCAATATGTATTGCAGTCTTAAAACCCATTCAAGTTTTTCCTTAAGTATGTGATGAGATTCTGATCTGATCTTTAGTGTATAAATCTAGATTTCTTGGGAAAAAAAGTCTAGTATACACTGTTTACCATCACAAACTTAATTCAGAGTCTTCACATCAGCCACACAGTGGCTACTTGTGACAGAGCTAAGAAAAGAACAGATATTCCAAATTTTAAAATACTGATAGGGCATCACATAACAATTTTTTTTTTCCGGCTACCTAATACAAAAGGTACTCCTCAGTGTTTCAGGTTTTTTTAGACTTTTGAAATCAAGCACTAACATTGTTTATGGAAAGGAAGCCAGTATGAAAATTAAAAAGACCTTATTTTGTTTTCAGGGTAGGACATCCATATTGTTCTTAAACTATGTATGTATTTTGGAAGTATAAGATATAGGCATAAACCCAAAATAAACCTACAACAACAGTAACAGTATCAACAAAATAAAGAACTATCCTGGTGACCTAGTCTTTTTTGAAGTTTGGAAAATCTTGATTCAGTCATTGTATCTTTGGAGATTAAAGCTGCGATATTTGCAGTGTGGTCACATAGGATGCATTCAAAAGGTACGAGGTGTCTTCAAACAAATGTGGGTAGCCAGGCTTGTTCAATTTAGTCAAAAGTACAGTACAGAGGCTGGGATCACATACCAGCTAGGAACCTGATGTAACAGGATATGTGAATGCTGGGAACTGGAGGTGTCAAACACTGTACCCAGGAGCAACATCAGAGGCTGAACAGACAGTTGGGAAGAGAGGAGACAGTATGCATCAAGTCCAGGGGGTGAAAAAAAGCCTTGACCAGGCATTGCAGTAGAATCAAAAAGACAAGGTATTTATTTATTAAGTTAAGGTTTGGGATAGCAGGTAGTTGAAAGATCCACCAGAAAGAGGAACCACAGAGAAAGTATGATAAGGAAGCAAAGACAAGATAAGGTACTATGGCTACTGCCAAAGGAAATAACAGAGCTTCTGGTAGATGACAAATTGTCAGCAATATTTTTTCACAGGCACTCCACTAGCTTGCAGTCAAGCTTTGCTTGGGAAAGGCATTGCCTGTGCTCTCTGAGACTTCTGATTGCTTATGGGATGATTCTATTCTACACAGGTTTTTTTCTACAAGAGCTCTAATGTTAAATAAAATACAAATGTGAACAAATGGGAAAATATTAAATTTCCGTCTTCCCAGACAACGTGTGTGTGTGTGTGTGTGTGTGTGTATATATATGTGTATATATATGTATATTTAGACAAAAGAGTGAACTGTTTAGGAATTTGCTTTGAGTGAACAAAGATAAACAAGATTCTTGATGTGTTATCAAGCAAAACTCATACAGAATCTCATTCTCAGTTTATGGGAATTGAGAACAGTCCTGGATAGAACCATCATCAAGAAATTTTCAGGAACAGAATTAGACACTGCCAATATATGTAATATGTAGATAGACTGGGGGTTACTTCTTTTTCCAGCAGCCCCTTCGCATTCATATAAGCAGAGAGCGGTAAGTCTCCCTGTTAAATGTCCAAAGGGTGTGGAGTTTGAATATGGTGGGTTTTGTCCTCCAGAAAGTGGAAATAATTAAGATGACCTGCATAGATTCCCAGATGAGTTAATAAAGATGCAATCTAATTAAATTACAGACCTTGCATCTTGTCTTTCCTTTCATGTCTGGGAAAAAAAACCCTAATTCTTGTACATTTTGTATGCTCCCCTGAAGAGTTCCATTACATTTTAATGGCTACTTTCTGCAAACTTTGCCTTTGAGTCTTTGTAAATCTATGTCATTCCTCTTTTACTGAGCCAGTCAAAAGATATGTACCTTGTAATGAAAGATGTGCCCTTTGAGTGATTTCACAAGAACACTATCCTTTATCATGCTGTTGTGTTAGGGTGCAATTGTGGGCAAGATGGAGCATAGTCATACTGATTCCAGTGTCCTTGCTACCCAGGGGTCGCTTTCGGAGTGCTAAAGAGATGAAAGAGGCAATCAAGAAAGCTATTCCATTTCACTCACTAGTGAAGGAACATTCAGCTTGTTTTTGTGCAGTGTGTTTCTGATGACTGCTGACACATGAATAAGAGAGACCTTAAGGCAAGTCCACATCCTCTCATAAGATGTAACAAAGGCCACAAGGCTGTCTCACTTTTTTCTTGCCATCTGACTTCATTCCACTGGCATTCTAAGTAAAGCACCTCATAAGAGCAAAATTTGTTACAAGGAAAAAGTAGAACTAAGCCAGGAGGAAAAACTCTTCATAAAAGAGGAGGTACAGGAACTTGGCAGGGATATAGACAGCTGCATTTTTGTCCTGCTTGCTTAATAGTGTAAACAACTTTTGTTGGTTAGCTTTGTATGTGACCATTCAGGAAACCCTCTATATAGACAATGTATCTTGTCAACCATTTCCTGTGTGTGTAAAATGTAATTCGTCACCCTGTGCTGCCTTGGCAGCAGCCTTGTAAAGAACACACTGAATTAATGAATATTTCATAAAGATGTGATTTATTAGCATTCCTCTGCCTTTGCTTTGAAAAAGATGCATCCTTCAAAAGCTGAGCACACAAAAGCTATCTGCAGGTATGGAAAGTAGACTGAACCCCCTGAAGACAAAACCAGGATTTCTTAATAACCTCTGGGCCATATAGACTTTAGAAGAGATATTTAGTCAATCTTGTATTAATATTTTAGATGGTAAAGAAATGCAGTGCTAAGCTATTATACCAAATTTGGCTGTCAGAACCATGAGCTATCACAAAAAAAATTTATTACCAACTTGGAGTTTTTCAGTTTCATATATTTCGATGAACATATAACAAAATAGGTCACAGCATAGTACAAATACCTCTGGGCCTTCTGAGCTACCCACTTTTCCATACTGCTATAGAGCACTTTTCCTTCCCAGAACTCACCAGCAAAACTGTCATATGCACAAATTATGAAGTTGCATGTACCTGTACTTCTATCCTAACCACTAACACCCTCAGGTATTATCCAATACAACAACTGCTGTAACAAGTGTTCTTTTCCTATAATAGCAAATATTTATTGTGTTCAATTAATATGCATGGTCCTGCATCTCACACAAAGACATTGTTCCTTTTCTGATAGTCTGCAGACTCTGGCACATGTTGCAATACAGGCAAAAAAACCCCAGAAAACCAAATGTGGTTTTGGTATCTCGGGCAGCTGGTGCTTTCTACTGGTGGTATAAAAATACATTTTAACTGCATTTAATGCATCACACTGTTTCAAAAAGAATTTGCTTTTTTTTTCTCAACAGACTTCCCTTATTTGCAATGCTAGTGCAATCCCAGTATTCCTTGTTCTCTGTGCATTTGATCCACAACACCTGTTACACCCACCTGGTTATTACAGCTGGATTATCAAGCTCTTATCTTCAACTGTAGGAAATCATGCTTTCAGTTCAGGAGTCCTCTTATTCTGCAAAGATGGTAAATGTTGTATAATGTCAGACCATTACGAAACATCACAGAAGTACTTCACAATAAGAATCATCCATTACGATTGTATTTAAATCTCCTAGACTAAAACTTTCTTGTGTCTCTTTTCTCCAGTGACTGGGAGATGCATAGCTCCAATGCATAGCTTTGGGATGTGAGATCAAAGGAGAAAGATGCATGTGCATGGCAAATTATAAGGACAGGGTGATTTTCCCAGGTGATAGATGATGCTTCTCTAGTGATTTCTTTTAAATCTGTCTTAATTAGTTAATGTAATAATTTTCAGTGGAAGAATTACCCACTGTGTGTCTTTAGACTTCAGGGAGACAAATATGTATGGGAGGGGAAAGAGGTTTATGTTACAGGAGTAACACTGCAAACAGGAAAAACTAAAGAACTCCCGAGGCATACTCAAGCATAGTACAATATACATGAGCCAAGGAGCCAGCAGGACTGAATGAATCTGTAGAGTTTGTCTCAGAACCTGCAAAAGCTTTCTCACTTGCCAAGCTATGAATCTAAGCCCAAAATGTTAAGGGAAAATATGGAGGTACTCTTCCTAGAAGCTGGTTCTTGTGCTGAGGCATTCACCTAGGAAAAGTATACCTGTAATCCATCAAGAGTGTGTACCAGGTATCATGCATAGCTCAGATAAAGCTTATGAAATGCTCAATCAAATATTGGTATGTGATGTGCATAGAGAGATGAAAAGCTATTGCATATTATCAGAAGTTGACATTGTCAGACATGTCAGAAGAAAAAGATTATTTTCTTGAAGCTCTCTTCACCCTCCTTTAGGAGCTATTCCCTGGAGTCTTGATGAGTTTTGTTGGTTTATTCTATGATCACCAAAAAAGCAGGAAAACTCTGGTTGTGGTCATGTGACATTATTTTTTCTGCAGACACAATCCTTTTCCTAATGCAGAGGTCAAAACAGTGGCAGGAGTTGTGTTTCACTGACTACCAAAGGTAGAGTAACATACTGCCAGACAAGGGATAAATTTATTTACCCTAGTTTTTAAGGATTTGTTGAACTGAATCGGGTATAGCAAATAGTTAGGCTGAGAGATTCAAAGGGACACTTAAGTGCAGGTTACTAATATGTTCAAACAGCAAGTGATTAAGTTACATTTTTGCTGTACTTACCCTCCCTAGATAACCTGGCATATATTCTGACTTAATCACCTATCTAAATGAAAAATCAGAACATTTTTATATTATTAGACATTTTGGGAAGGCTAGCACTGAATAAGAAGCTGAAGCAGTCATTGGGATATACTCAGTGGGTCAATAATAATTTACACTACTTGAGGAATTTGAGCAGTATCTGGTCAAGGAATTCCAAAGACAAGTTATAATAGAACCTTATGTAAACACTTAGAGCTTGAAGTCTTAATTCTTGCTAAATATCAGCAGATGCAGAATTGTTGGGAAAAGTCTTTCAAAGTGGTGGGAAAGGTTAATAACATTACTAAGAAAGTAAATAAAGAATCCTTTAGGAACAATGTCATACCAACAAGGGTGTATGTCAGTAGGTTAAAATCCTGTCACAGGTGGGAGGTGGTTGTTAACTTCAGATGCAGCAGTGAGAAGGGAATTCAAGCTGAGCATAACATAAAAAAGTAAAGGTTGAAGAATCAGTTCTAATTGGTTTTATGATTTTTGGTATCATCACCAAAGAGTGGTGCAGAGTCAAACATGGAGGTTTTGTAGTCTTTTGTGAAGCAGATACATAAGAAGTAGGAAAAATGTCAGAGTAGGGGTTTATAACTAAATCTTTGAATTCTCAGATACAAATTGGATGCAGAACTGTATCTGAGAATACTGTGAGGAAACAGTAAGATAAGGTTGTACGTAGATCACTGGAGAGTCAACATGCCAATGTGACTGATGTATTACTTTTTTTGATGGTCCACCAGATTACGTAGAGAAAAGAATGCCAGGAAACTGGATTAAACTGGAAAAGACTCTTTCCATAGAGGAAAAATAAAACCTGTTTGATCACTGATTTGATACAAGATTATGTTAAAAAGCTGACTGGTCCTTCAACTGTATCTTGAGGTAGTTCAGCTAAATGCTGGCTGGATTACACAGTCATGATGAACTCGCACTGATGACATCACCACCTTCTGAAACTGGAAACAAACTAAAAGAAGTGTGGAATTATTTGGGGAAACCTACCTACAGAGTTCACACTATTCAAAGGGAAAATCTGTCTAATGTAGTTGAAAAATAACTTGGGAGATAAAGGAAGAAATGTATCCCAGTCCCTTAAATGTGAAGACCATTATAGATTGACCCAAATGCCTAAACTCAGTCTTTCACAGGACTTTCAGGATATTACAGAAGGTTTGTGGAAAATTTCAATGACTTTGTTGCTCCTATTACTGTACTGTGTAAAAAATGGAAGACTAACAAGATAATTCTGGATGAAGCTTTCCAGAGAGCCTTTAAGCAGGCATTCTTGGCTTAATCTTTCTTGTCCCATATTTGCTGTCCCAAAATTTGAGAAAATATTTGAGCACATCTCCAATATTTGAGATGTGCTTATGAAATTTGGGAAAGACAGAGCAGAAAAAAAATACACCTTTTTAGTTTTCTTAAGAAAAAAAAATACCTGAGCAAAAGTTTTCCATTATAAAGAAAATATACTTTTAAGCAGCAGAACCATTATCTGATCGATTGTAAATGTAGGCATCTCTTATACTAGTCCTCTTTAATCTGGCTCGACAGAATGAAAGGAACATATTCTAAACATATTCTAAATTGCTATAATAGAGCCTTCTGCTTCAGGAATTTAATACGAGAGTTGTTCATATCAAAGGTAAAATGTGCATATCAAAGTAGTAGATTTTTTTTTTGGCACTTTTCAAAATAGTAAATGGGATGTTTACATTTAAATTATGCAAATGTATTTTTTTCTTTTCTTTCTGCCTTAACCTTTGGCTTGTGTCAAGAGAGACTTCAGGATAGTTGGGAAAAATCAAAGCACTCTAATCCCTACCTGTGCCATCTTTAAAATAAATATATAGACCACTTAACAATGTTCAATTTCTTGTACAGGTCTCAAGACTACAAAAAAAACATGGAAAATAGGAAAGGAAATCCTTTAGAAACCTGCAGAGGTGTCTATAAACACGGTTAATGTAGCACATCGGTATGATGGAAGCATTTCCTAGTGTCTCACGCTAGCCACAGAATCCCCGATAAATGATAGAAGAGAGGGAAGACTGTTTGAACTTCAAGGGTCTCTACCAATTCATTATAAATGCACAACATATTTGTATTTAAAAATTAATACATTATTTTCACATTACTAACTAACAGTAAAAAGAACCAGTTGCCTCAATTGTTAATTGTTAATAATGCCAGGCAAACATATCTCAAAGATGTCAGATAGTACTGCCTAGACAGAGGATGCATTTTTTTTTTCTGATTTTTATTCCACCATGCAGTTACCTATGTGTAAGTTTTATTGCCATATTATGACTACCCACATAGATATTATTATTGTTTCTGTGACTTAATGAGTCCATCACAGTACAAATATGTATAATTTAGCATATTGACTTTCTACCAAAAAATGCTCTTTTTTTCTGATATAGCTTAAAATGTGTGGCTTTACATATTGCTAAAACTCAGGGACTTCAGTCAAAGCATTTTGGAGGCCTAGGTCTGGTGCTTTATGATCCTACTGCTCCGCAGTCTGCCCTGTTTCTCTTCTGAAGGGTTATCTATATATTGCCTGGACAGCCAGCCCTGTGTTCCAGAGTACTCACCACCCCAGACTTTGGTCATGTCTATGGATCAACTGCTTTCATCAGCATTTGCCTTGAGACACTAGTCTGTAAAATATGGCTGCTGAAAAAACAGACCTGTTCTCCATTATTCACTTTTGCTAAAGAGGCAGAAATTTGTGCAGAAGATCAGGGTGAACATGGCATGGAAGACACATCTTAAACTGCAGCCACTGAGTCTGCCACAACTTGCTTCAAATACAGTCAAAGCATATTCATGTTGTTTGTTGTTTGTTGTTTGCACTTTGGGGCTTTTTTCTTTTAATGATGTCACTATTCCAATGGTTTGCAGTATTTGCTTATTTGCTTTGTCTATGTCGAGTGAATGGAAACTCATCCCCATGTTTTGAGCTTCTTAAGACAACTGCAAAACCTAAGCACAGCAGGCTTACTGAAGGATGACATTTTAGCCTTAATGCCCAATTTTCTGCATTTCAGTGATTTAAAACAAATCCTTTTTATACAGCTTTTAAAGAAAGTTATTCTGGACTCTACCAACATGAATACTGACTTGAATAGTTGAATAAAAATATTCTTATGGACTGGTAAAAATTTGTCTTTGGATGTTCTTTTGATGTTTTCTTTTTATATGTGTTGGCAACGTGGCATTAAGTAATGAATATAAATAGCCACAGTTGGTGAAGCATACAGAAAAATTTAGCAAGCAGTCTGAAAATTTTCATACATTATCATCTTAAAAATATATTGCAGAAAAAGGGAATAAGCACAAGGATAATGTACATGTAGTTTGTGAATGCATAAAACTTACTGTTAAATGGCAATTGTTGATTTATGACATGTCATCTGCTATACACTTCATAATGCATATGTTATATCTAAATTCTCTTTAAAAATGTATGCCATGGTGAATATGCATGTAGGAGAAGTTCAAAGGTTTTTTAACTCTTCTAAATTGCATAATAATGTATTTATTTTTCCTCACTTATTCAGTATATTTATTAAGTTTAAATGTATAGGTCTCCAAGCTGCAAAACATCCACAGGGCTCCAGGTAGGAATATGCCTCTGAAAATGCTTATAACTATCTTTACTGTGTAAATTAAATGTATTCAAGAAGCTTCATTTGAAGGCAGTCCTGAACGTCTTTTTTTTTCCTTTTTTACAAATAAATAAAAGCCCATGAAAGGGATGGATAAGTCATCCTTGAGACTGGTGTTCTGTTGAGTTATATAGTAAGGAAATCGTAGAAAATAACAAGTAATATCACAGGCAAAGTGTCCACAAATGTTAAAACTAGTGAACCATCAAAAAGCCCTCATGTCTTCCTTTATATTGCAGACGTGATGGTTGCAATTCATTTTGGTTCATGTTGTACATCTAAAATCTGGTTCTCTACAGCTAAGAACCACTATAAATACCTTTTGTAGTAAATTATTTTTAGGAAAACAATCATTTAACTTTTTTACAAGGTGCTTCAGGATGTCAAGAATCTTCATCTTTTTACACATTTTTATTGTTGTCTGAATATATTAGAAATCAGAGAATGAAGAAGTGTTACAAAACTGAGAGCTCAAAACAGGTTGCATATATGAGGTGAAATTCCCCAACTGTTCACAACTTTATACATCCAGATCAAATTTAGAGGCAATTACAGAGCAATTTTTGTCCCAAAAACTCTATTATTATTTATCTTATGCTAGTGCACTAGGTTGTAAACACATTTCTAAAATTTGATCATTATGTTAAAAAGTTTGGCTGACACAGAAAGAAAAGATACTATAAATAGTACCAGAATAGATACTCTGGAACACAATGAGCACAGAAAAAGAAAATATGAATCATAATTAGAAAGGAATTTTCAGTACCATGTCCAATCACTGAAAGTAAATACTTCCATGGAAATGCAGAGCAGCCCAGGTGGCAATTGTCAAGCTATTATCAGATTATTGTCAAGCTTCAGTAGAACACATGGCTGAGAGTTATCATCCTTATAGGAGAAGCAGTTCCAACCCAATTAGAGTGAGCTATTGAGTTAACAACAACAAAATAGGAAAACTCTTCCTGGAGTCCACAGACATAGGAAATCAGAGGAGTCAGAACAGTAACAGTGGCCAATAAATATTACCAGAATTGAGCTCAGAGTTTCATGGTCCCAGATAGCCAGACTATCGGGAGACAATGGATGCAACCATAAGCAAAAGCTGTTCTTTGCATTCTGTGGAGCACAAAATTAATTTCTCACTCCATTTTCATTGAACAGTAAAAGCAAAAAATACATTTTGTAACTTAAATCAAAATTTTGAAGGAAAAAGTGAGTCAAATTCTCAAACAGGTACCCCTTGAGTAAAATGTATCGCCTTTCTTTTTTTTAGACGTACTTTATATAATCTGACAAAAATGTTCTTTGATCTTTTGTCCACCCAAACCCATTCATTTCCATAGAATTATACATCCTATTAAAATTTGCTTTAAATTCCAAGAATGCATTTTCCATCTTTGCAACATCAATGTAAATCTGGATTGATTCCCTGTGAAACCATAGCATAACTCTGGAGTGAATTTACGTGTGAGATTTGCATCAGACTTAAAGAACTATATCATACAAAAATAATTTTGGCTGTTATCTGCATCTTTCCACATAGACATTTATCCATTTCATTTGGAATTGCTTATGTTATAAAATCAGTGATTTTGAGTTCCGAGTCGACCTAAACAGGTATCAGCTTTGATCAGATTTCTTTTCTCTACCAATTTTAATTTTTGAAAATGCAAATTTTGTTATTGTTATCAAAGGAATTATTTTTGTTCATTTGTTTTATTAAATCTTATTTACACAGAGAAATATATTATTCCATTGGTGAATTGCTTTGCAAATATACCTGTGCATTCATATAAAGTGACAGCTGTTTTTGATAATTTACTGATTTGCAGAATATTCCTTGACTCACCAAATTGTATCTCATAGCTGAATGCAATATTGCAAAATACTTTTTTCAGACTTTACCTCCAGGGATTAAGGTTTTCTTTGTGTGCCTTGTTAACTATGATAGATTATAAGAGAGAGAAAATACAATTTTTTTTTTCTCTTTCTTTTCTTTCTTTTCCTCATGAGATGTCACTAAAAAAAATAGGCCCTAGGGACCCAGGACCTAAGGCAAACATTTTTCTTAAAGTACCAAAGTGGTACTTTGTGGCAAAGATATTTATTTTAAAAGAGGTTTCAAAAATGCTGCAAATTGGACAAAGCTGAGACAATAGGTAGGCAAGAATAACACTCGACCTATTGCCTTGGTACAACACAAATTCAGTATTAACCACAATATAGATATACATTATAATATTTATATTTTAGCTGATATGAATTTTTGAATCAGTCCTGTTGTATGAACATTAAAGGCTTATCTCCCACTAATGTCAGAGAGACCAATTCTCTCAACTTGCTGCAACTGACAAATTCAATATATGAACACATAACATTCACAGGCTAAAGAATGAAATTAAATGGATGCAAAATTTGAATGAATTGTAGGTATTGTCTTGCAGAAAGTAATCTCTCAGAATGGCAAACATATGAATGACAGACATAGGAACATAATTTGATTCTACAGTCTTCCTCTTTCAGGATGGCAGGATACTTTAAAATTTTATATGGTTGGCAGTCCTGGGCCAGTGAGTTTACCTAACATATTTCAAAAACTATTAATTCTGGAATGAAACATCTCAGTAGAGAAAAATTCATACCAAAATCAGGACATAAAATTCAAGTAATTTTCTATTTAACCAAAATGACAAAATGTGTCCTTATTGAGAATTATAATTAATAATAATATTCTACATTTGTATATAAAGAGATTTTATTTCAGGATCTGCTGTTCTGTGGAATGGTGAGTAATTTTTCTGGTCTGTAGTTGGGAAAGTTAGGAACAGAAACAATTTCCGTATTGTTCATACTGTATTGGCTGTGAAAGGCATGGGGAAGGAAGACAAGTAGGACAAATGAGGAAGTCATAACTGTGTGATCTGGTTAATATATGCCATCATAATAGTTCAGAACTTACCATTTATATACTAATGTTATTTAAAACTCAAATCCTGGAACTTATTTCATCAAGAACCATGTAGACCTTCAGCTAAATTTGAAATATGGAATGTACAGAGATAAATCGGGATTTTATCTCCATTCTTGCAGTTGACAGAAGAAGAATGCAATAAAACAAAATAATGTCCTCTGTGTTTCATTAACAAAGCTTGTGTCCATCATGATGTTTCAGTTTGATTACCTTTGTGAATGTCTTATTTTACTACTGATGTTGTTTCATTTTCGGTATGTGCCAAGTCACTATACCTTTGAGCCTCATCTCCCATTTCGCTAATAGCTCTGAAGCCTTATAAAATGAAATAATAAAAGAAATGTACATAATCAAACCTTTATAATATATTTCCATTCATTTTTGCTAGAGTGTTCTCATTCTAGAACCTTTTTGCTTTAAGAGAAAGTAATAGTAGTGCATTGCTATGGAAACCTTTTTGTCTTAATATTTTTTCCTACTGGAAATATTTCATCAGTAATTATGTTGCATTTTCTGTGGCTTGGAACTTCACAAGCATGCCTTGTTTTTGCCTTTACTTCTGATTTTGACTTTCTTAATATTTTAAAACATTTCTCCTAAGATAATAATTTTATTGCTCCATAAAATTTGTTATTTTTGCACCTAATTAAATTCAAAGCAGAAAAAACAATATATCATCTTTTTAATCTTCATAAGTTTTTTTTTCAAATGTTATGTAACTTATTTTCAATGTAGGAAAAAGAATGATTAAATGTAATTATTGTTCCGCTGGCAAAAAAATAAAATAAAGTAATATTTTCCATTTTACTTACATTTTCTAAGGACTGAAAAGTCTTACGAGCAAGCACCTTTTCGTGCTTTGTTCTTCCCCCAGGCTTGCAAGGAATTTAAATAACTGTCATAAATTGTGCCAACAAACCGCCGAAGGAATTCAAACTGCAAAAGTAAGGATGCTTGACTGTGCTGCTCTGCCCATTACTTCATATACAGCACAAGCCCTCATGTTCTCATAGTGTGTGTGTGCACACACACACATCTGTAATGTTCTCAGCTGCACTATAAAGTATCTTCGCTTACTGTAGATGATGGGTTATGTACAAGATTCTGATTCTTCTTGAAATAAATGTATATTTAAGCAAATTAAGGTTCAGAAGGAGACAAAAGACAAGGAGAAATTATGCAGGGAGTTGATGAGCCTAGTCATAATAGCAGTAGGCTTGAGATGGTCTCAGACTAAATACAAATTTATGAGGGATTTTTGTCCTCTAATAACATAAAATATTTTCAAAAGATCAGATATATTTATTTAGATTAATATATATTAATTATGCAGATATTGATGTATACATAGTTATGTTTAAAATATTCTTCTAATAATAAAGGTATATGTATATATAAATTCAAATAGAATATGAATCATCAGATAAATATCTATTAAACATATAAAAGCTATTCTATCAAAGCTAGCTGAAAAATAGAATTAAATTCTGCACTACAGTTATCACTGAAATATGTGACAAATATTTCAGAATCCTCTGTGTCATTCAAGATTCTACTAGCTTTCCAACCTCTAATTCGCAGCAGCGTGCGGAAATAACTGAAGCGTTTCATACAGCAGAAACAGTACAGCTGGGCTAATGCTGGCCTCTGCCTCACGTAAGCCTTCCTGCCAAAATATAAAATGGAAAAGTCTAAAACATTACCATGACAAGAAGTTCATTGGTACCCTTCTGGCACAAGTTCGCGTCCTGCCAGTGAAATAATCACTAGTCCTACTTTAGTTAAAATACAAAGAATCATCACAAACCTTCAGTTTAAACTAAACTTGCTTAAACTGATCTTGTTGGGCCAGACCACAGAACAGTCAGATGATCCAGTGCCAGCAGAGCTTCCGGGATGGCAACAGAAAAGACAAGCAGAGACAAACAGATATTTGGTAGTATCCGCTTCAAAAGCTTGTTGTCTGCTAAGTGAATGCCCTTCCATAACTGTGAGTCTTTTCCAATGAGGCAACTTTAATTTTAGTACCTGAGGTAACACAACATCAAGTACATACCTGAGATGGTTTTGAGAAAATTCTCTCATGTAAAGCTTTAGAGCCGTCCCAATCTGCCTATTTAATGGCAGGATCCATGGCTGTGTTAGCTCAACAGTGACTCCTGAAACCATCTGACTGCTCTTCCTCCTCTTGCTAAATACCCCTTTTGCATTGACCTTTAACTTACTTGTGTCCTGATAGACTCTTTTTTGGGGGGGCACCCTGTTTTTCTTCCATGCGTAGCTGGACCTTTTCTTTTTATCTTAATGAAGTAGCACTGCTGTTCAGTGCCAAAAATGCTCTAAACATAACATTATGATCAGACCACAGTATCACAAAAAATATTTTTCCCATGTAATTCGAGAAATCATTTTGGACCCTCTTAGGCCTTGGCTTAACCTATGACTCTGAGAAGGTATTTTGCTGTAGAGCAGATTCAGCACCAAAGCGATTCTGCAAATGTTGACACACAGAAGATTAAGCATCAAGATTTATGTAACTGTAGGTTTGGGTAGCAGCTGAAAAGTAGCCCCGGAGACTTTGGGAAAGTAAAGAAAAAGGTGCCAGCGGTCTTTTGAGACCTGGAGCACAGAGTTTAAAATGCCAAGATGAGAAAGGACTTTAAAAAAATGCCATTTACAAACCTGAAACTTGTGATTATGGAATTAGTTCACCTATATAGACCAGACCAAGTGAAAGAGTTGACCAGATTAAAAAGCGTAAGTGTAAGTGTAAATAAGTTGTGTCTATTAATAGAATAGAATTCTGCCAATATTAGGAGGAAATAGAATTTCAATAAAATTTATAATTTTTAAATTCATAAATAAGTTTTCATCTCAAATACCTAAATTTTTAAAAGTTCAGTGAAATAATTTATTTTTCACAGTCTGACTTTTTCTTTCATAATAAATTTCTAGACAGAAAATCATATTTGAAAGTGAAATCTGAATTTATTTAAATGTCGAAATATTTTAACATTTGATCTCTTAATTTCATTGTTTTCTAAAAAAATAAAAGTCATCAAGTTTCAAAAGAAATTTGTTATTTCTACAATAAGATTACACAACAAAATGATAGATTCTGCTTATTCAGAATAGATTTTTAGAGCACTTGGGAAAAGCAGAAAACAGGTGGGATTACTGAACTTGTACTTTGTACCCATGGATACTTTTTCATAAAGTTGTAACATTGTACCTTTGATAATGATGTTACATTGCTCAGAATGTTAAGATGAGAAGAAATTTTGTGAATATAAATCTAGCAGGCTCATTTTAGAGCTCTGAAATCATTACCTTTATTGCTGCCTAAAGACATAATGCATCACTTGCAATGGAAGCCAGCAGTGGCATTTCTCTTCCATCACTTCCAGGCTTGGCTTCAGTTTTTATACTAATGCATGTACTACATGTCTTGGAACTAAAAAAGATTAATGCATAATGGCAAAAAGATGCAGCACATGCTACAAAATGGCATACTTTTAGGGTAGATGTTCAATGTTTAGATATAAGAAATGCAGTACTTCATATTGCTGTTTTCATCACAGAGCAGTAGGTGGAACCTGGGACATCACATTCTTACATTGCTTTTTTTACACTGTTTCATATATGGTAATGACCAGTAGAAATTAATTGGATCTTTTAAGTGATGTGAGATCACCCTCCACAGGAAATACTGTAGAATGCAGAATTCCTTGATATCCTGCAAGTTCCAGTAACACCTCTGTGCACTGTTATACTTTTCCTAATATTGCATAACATCCTTTACCTGTGATACATCCTGTTCAGTCACTCCATGTTTAACAACCTTATGAAAGCAAAAAACCTTTTCAAGATGATGAAACATGCTTAGTCTTTCGATTCCCAAACCTCTCAAAAGACAGGCTTTTAAAAATAGATAATTGTGACATACCTCACAATTTTTGTAAGGTCACAGTCTTCATCAATTCACCTCTGATATAAGTCTTGTAAGGATAAACTTGTTTGGAAAATCAATTACTTCTCTATTCCCTTTTCTTTTCTTTTTTAAATATATATCTACATGCTTTGCCTTTAAATTATTTCATTTAAAAGTGCAATAACACATATTTTCTAAATTCACAGCAGGAGTGATCCACAACAGTATGTCTTTTCTCTCATGTAAGGCTAGGTAGAAGGTAATTAAAAAACATATATTACCATTCCTAAATAAAAGTCCCAGGGATGAGGAATCCATGTCTGTGTTAACTTCAGAAAAAAATACTTTTAATCTGGGTAATACGGAAGCTTTTTACTCTCTCCCAATTCTAGCAGAGGCCTCCCCATGGAAATATATATAGATAGATATTTGGCACAGCCTGATGATGACATAATAGTCTTTGGGTTTGGTAAGATCTGAAGGATACGTAAAGGTAGAAATTAAAGTTAAGAACATCAGAGAAAATGCATATGTCCTTGTAGATAAATAGCTGTGATCAGGAATCTGTGAGTTATAGCAGATAGGTAAACAAAAATCCTCTACAGGTCTCTATCCTCTACAGAGGAGAGATTAATCGCCAGAAAACCAATTTACAAGGCATAGTTATTGCCACTTTGTTTTAGTGATTTGGCAACATCTCCTTTTCTCCTTTCTTTGCCCTTTTACCCATTGCTGTGCATGACTGTTTACCATTCTCTAACCTCACCTTTCTTTTTCCTTCACACGCATTGCTCCACCAGTCTTCCTGAAAGCGATTGAGAGCACAAAGCACCAGTCCCTTTTCAATATTATCTCTCCTTTTTATTCTTTCTGTCCCACTTGAGAATTCCTCTGAAGTTACTGACCTCTGAAGAATACCTCGTACTGGAAAACTATGGCAAATGCTGGCCCTTTTTCCAGTTCATTGCTAGAGCTCTCCCTCTGGATGATGGCTTCTAGCAGTAGCCATGTATATGGCTCTCCCACGATTAGACCACTGCAGCATCTTTTGGAGGTGAGTAACACTCCGGTATTTCCAACTATTCTGCTCCAGGCAGACTATGGTGTTTAGAAGTAGCTATTTGTCAGCCCAGTTCCCGTTCTTAAACAGGACCCATGATCAGCTTTTAGCAAGGCTTCTGTGACTGCTTGGTAAAGATAGTGGTATCACTGCATACCACCTCCCATCATGATTTCCATGGCTTTTCTCTGTTCTGTACCCTGCAGGGACAATGAGCTGGAGACCCTGATTCATACAGAAACAAAGAGCACAAACATCAGAGCAGTAATTCTCAAACCTGATTTGTTCAGATAGGGGTACCCTGCAGACACTGATGCCGCATGCAGGAGATGGGAGGCAGAAGCCTGGGGCTTTGCAGCAGGCCATGAGGCAGCACAGGGGGAGGCAGGGCACCAGCATCACCTTCCCCTCTCACCTGGGGGCTGCACAGAGTCGCTGCTGGCTCCAGGGCTCCCATGCTCCTCAGCAGGCAGAGGAGCAGCTCTCCACAGCCACCAAAGACAAGACAGTAAGACAGATATAAGGCAGGTGTGAGAGGGGCAGCTATCACTGGGTTTTGACATGGGTTTTGCCACTAGTGGCTTTGATACCCCTTCTAACACACATTTGAACAAATATAATTTATTACTGTGAACATTTTATTCTTCCCTTTGACCTATCAGACCATTGAACATCTCATGATTTGATCCCATAGTTTACGCCTAGTAAACTAGTGTTATTGTTTGTCTGAATTTCATAGAGGTATGTATTTTAGAGGGGTACAGTTTATATCATCTATCTATCTTCTATAATAAAACAAATGGTTTTTTTTAATCTTCAGTGTTTGTAGATGATATTAAATGAAACATTTTAGAATTATTTATTCATTTTTATATTTGACTATTATAAATATTTTCAAAAGCTTTGGGTTGTTGTTCACCCTTAAATAAATCCTTCAAAATAAAAACTATAAGCAAAAAAACCTTTAATATAATCAATATATTTTATTAACATCAAAGATAACTTTTTATAGTTATTATAACTGTATATATATTATTTAATATTTTGAGGGTTTATCCTTGTGTTTTCTCCCTGGCAAAGAGAAAAAAATCACAAAAAATTTAAGAATACATTGAAATTCAGAATAATGTATGGGATGACTTAAAAAGAACAAAGCGAATGCTAGAGATGGTTGAGAACTTGTAGACTGTCAATTCAGGCAAAGTTTGCATTGTTGAATTTTACTGACATATTTAACAGCAAGAGGGCAAGGGAAGGCAAGGAATAAATTGAAAGTTAGTTGTCTAGATGATGCACTGAAATACGTACCTAGGATTCTCAGAAAAATTACTGTGGACTGATCTTCACACTACAGATGCAAGCATAAACATTCCTTTCAGTAATAGTAAGACAACCTCAAAAGATTCCACAGTCATGAGAAACGCAAATTATTGTTATCTACCAAAACTAATCTGGTCATTTACATTTGAAATTTGTTTTTTCTATCTTTGTTTCAAACTGTGTTTTTTTCTTCTCATACCTCTAAAATTATCTTTCGCCTTTAAAATGTGGATGATACTCAACAAACCATTGACTACTTCAGTTCCCTCATACCTAAACTTTCATCCTCTTCGATAATTTCCAGTCAAAAAGTCCTCCAATATGCATTACAACATGTCAGTGGAAAGACTGTTAGAAACTTGAAGAGAAGCAAACTTTCTGAATAAAAGATGACTGTTTATTTATCCTGCTCTTTTTAGAAGGGATTTAAATTCTATCCAGGGAACAGCTGAAAAATAGCTTATTTTGTAACTTATGATATTTGCAGTATCTTCATTTCCAGTCTAAAATTACACTCACTATTCAGTAAGTGAAATTCATCGTGTTCATATTTTCGTAATTATAGCTGAAGTGCAGAAGAATCTTTGTTTTCAGCCCAAAAATATATTTCACCACATCTCAGCCTTTCAAATCAAACTATTCATACGGGGCTTTACAAAAAGCTTGAAAACAACAACTAGCATGTGTCTATGGAGTTGTCTTCCTTTCTAAGAAGAGGTTAGATATGTACATCACCCAAAAATCAAACTATTCATACGGGGCTTTACAAAAAGCTTGAAAACAACAACTAGCATGTGTCTATGGAGTTGTCTTCCTTTCTAAGAAGAGGTTAGATATGTACATCACCCAAAAAAAAAAAAAAAAAAAACAAACAGAAAATGTGATTCCATATATGTCTAGCTGAAGCTGCTGGTAAAGCTGCTTTTTCAGTGTTTGCCTCCATGAAGATAAGAAGATGGCTTCTAAAAGATTTTCCACAGGGTCTCATATGAATCTTTTTTCATCTCATCTCTACTGCTGCATGTTTAATAGAGCAATGGATTGTCAAGCAAATCTGAAATTGTTTGAGTCCGGAAACAGAGAAGATAATCCAAATAGTTCCTTCTTCACCTTATGATTTTTATATCTAACATCTTTAACAGTATTAGTGTCACTGTCCAATGACTATACTAACTATAAAGTAAAATGAGAAAATGATCCTGCATTAATAAAATAAGGAAAAAATTAAACTCACAGGGCAAATTTATCTCCAATATGACATCAAGGGCAAATATACCACAAGTCATATCCACCACTCAACTTTACCATGAAACTGAAAAACTGTATTAATGTATGTTCCTTTATGGAACTTTGTGGAACTACAAAATGTAGCGATGATTTGTAGTAAAGTAGCAGCGATGGTCTGAAATAAAAAGTGCGCTGATGATGATTCAAATTCTCGTTGCAACTTCAGCTAACAGCAAGAAAACACTTAAATGGGATTTTCTGCTTCTCTGAGGGCAAACTGTTGTTATCTTAGGAAAAGGTTTTTATTTTTATTTCTGTTTCACTCTTAGAGAAAAGATATTCTGCTGGGGTGTGTTTCCATTATGCTTCTTTCCACTCATTCCCAACATAACAATTTTAACTACCTGCCTTCATGTCAGATATGTGAGCTGCAGATTCTACATAAAAACCTGAGGATGACAGGAAAGGGTTTCATGCTCAGTTCCAGACAGCAATGAGGTGGACTCTCTAGGATGGGGATGTCAGGAAGACTGTTTGCTTAGCCTCAAATAGAACAAATGCTTCAGATTGGTACTTCTCAGGTTTTTCAAGCTGCATCAGCCTCTGTCCATGTAGAGTTCACATTCATGAAGCAGCTTGAAAAGCTGTAAAGTGTGCCCTGATGCAGAGCATGACCTTGGTTTATTTTTAAGCTCAGAGAGAGCAACCTTATTAAAGTTTGAGCCCATGACTGAAACATTCTCCTATATGTTGCAGTTAGTAAAAACTAACAGATCTTTGGATAGTAGTTGTGCAAATAAAAGATTAAAAAAAAGACAAATAACCATATCATCACCATAATTATGCAACAGAATCAATCATTTGGGATGCAAATTTCCAACTTGAGTGCTCTGGGAACAACTTGGCCTCCATAAGGAGTTAGTACCTCCTGTTGTAACTGAATGTATTTACCACCTTAGGGTTCAATTACAGCTATCATTTTGAAACTGGAGTGATCCCTGAAGAAACTTAAAATGGTCGATACTGTAGAACATTAGATCATAAAGGGACTTTGTTGGTCATTGAGACCATTCCCTTGCTAGTGCTAGAGCAGATAACCACATCACATAATCCATTGATCAAGCTCCATTTTGAAAGAAGTTACTTTTATGGGGTTTATCTTCTCCAAAAGGAAATCAACTGTGTTTTGATCTTGAACATTTCAAACACAGAATTTGCAACAAATTATTGCTTGGTATAATCTTATTTTCCTTAAGTAATTGCTTTTTTTCTTTAATATATATAAAAAAAGGAGAAAGAAACTAAGTGAAGGAAATAAAAGAAAGAAAAATATTTCTGTTTAGTTCTGTTTTCTTTGTCTTATTGTTGTGGTCTTCTAGCATGGATTTCATGTCTCTTTCTGTCTTTTTCTCAGAGCTTTGTTTTTCTTTACTCATTTTCCCTAAGACTCCTATTTTTTGAGAACATGTTTATCTTTCGACCATTATTAATCAGCACTGTAAAGTACACTAAAGTTGATTAAAATTAAAAATTAAGGGATAATGTGATATCTCATACAAAGCATAAAATGAAATCTGAGTTAGCTCATCACATACATCATAGAAGTATCAAATTACTCCATCCATGGTTTTATCGAGTGTATAAAATTATTGCTAACAGTTGGATATCTAGTAAACTTAGGTTAGATGCTGAAGCTCAGGTTTCCTCCAGATTTTACCTGCATGTCTAACAGTCACTCCTATTGTAAGCATATCTCATCTGGACTGATTGCCTCTCTGTTTGCAGGTAGATATTTTTCAGGTATAGAAAAATACCGTACTACAGCCTGTGCAAATGTGGATTTCCCTTTTTATGTGAAATGCTGACATTTTAAAACTTGACATTTTAAAACTTAATTCTGTCTTACATTAAGATAAAATGTCCAACTCCCCCACAAATGTATATCACTTATGTAGAGATCATGTTATAAATATGCATATACGAAACTGTACATAAAGATAAATATGTATAGGTGTAACATATAATAAATATTTGACATTTTAGCTTTACTATTTTCTTTTAACCATACCATCATTATAAAATATAAACCAAGCTTCAGGCTTTTTAATAGCAGAAATAATGACATAATTTCCTGTGAAGACCTAGTTTTACTGAAACCTAATTTTTCTCTAGAAAATTTTAGCCAGTTTTAAGTTTGAATTCTCAAGTGCCTGGTTGATAGCAGTGAATTCTCTCCACATGCTATGTTACTACTGTTGTAGTTGATAGATACACACATGTTTAAATCTGCAATATCAATCATGGTTTTAGACCTCAGTAGTTACACCTTCAGTATACATTTGCATTAATTTTCCCAGTACTATGTGGTAAAAAGACTGAAATTTCCTCAGGCAATTCAGGTGAAAAATTTCAAAACACAACCACAGTTAAATTATGTACAAGCTATTTTGGAAATTTATCCCAAGAATGTTTAATATGCAAGGCATATTGCAATATAAAAAAATGCAACTTTTTGGTAAGT
This sequence comes from Egretta garzetta, assembly GCF_000687185.1. Classification (NCBI taxonomy): domain Eukaryota; kingdom Metazoa; phylum Chordata; class Aves; order Pelecaniformes; family Ardeidae; genus Egretta; species Egretta garzetta. The sequence continues at coordinate 737,392 of NW_009259864.1, read as the reverse complement.
ATTTAAAAACTCAAATATTTATATAATCTGACTAATTAATAGTCCATAGGGATTTCTTTTTCAAGAATAAGAAACTATTAAAACCCAAATAATTTTCATGCTTGGTTGAATGATATGCCCATCTCATTATATGAAATTAAATCTGGCAGAATAATCCACCAAAAATAGGTCTTTTTCATGGATTAATTCAGATAAATTTAGCAGGTTCATTCCTCTGGTTTAGAGATGGCTAATTTCAAGTGTGCTTCAAGTTACATTTCGGTGGCACATATGGAGAATTGCAAAGTTCAGCTGATTTTATGAACATTTTTATTGCAAATGCCAAACTCATTGTGTTTGTTGTTATGGTTTTCTTCCTCTGCTTTGTCTTCTAAATGTCTAAATATAGCATGTAAAAACAGGCTACATTATACTCATCTTCTCAAGAGTGCTAACTGAAAAGAAAACCTTGCTTTACAGTGTAACCTATTCTACTTAACATACATAATGTCTTCTGTAGTCAGCATCTATCACATAGTTCGTGATTTTTATGTGTACATTTTATAGAATTCTAACAAAACTAAAGAAACAAAAGCTATTTCTTATACCTTTATTTCAATGGATGTCAAATGATATCATATACATGTACCACCCAGACAAATGAGTTATTTTGAGTCCTGCTACATACACATTTCTGTTGATGCTTCATGGATGCTCTATATGGAGACTTAAGCACTTTTCCTACTGTGCTGGATATCACCTCCAAAAAAGAAAAAGGCAAATAAGATAACTATGGACCTTAATATCTTCTAAATATGCAACACCTGTTGTCTGGAATTAGACTTCTTTCAAATAACCTATCAGTACTGCAAAACAAAAATAAATCATAAAAATGTTTCAGCCATATGCTGTAGTGTAATGGTTTATGCAACAGTTCAAGAAATGGGGAGATATAGATAAAAACATATATAAATTAGAATAATGGTAAAAGCTACCACAGAAATAAATTTTCAGGAAAGCAGAAGGATTCTTATTCTTTTGCTACGTCATAGTCAAGATATGAGGCCAACTCTATGTATGGTCTATTTAATAGACCATAACGATGTGGTCATGCTCGTTCTTAATACTAATGAATCTAAGCCATTCTGTTGATTCCCACACACAGGTAAGAAGGTCATCTGAGTGATATAAGCTCCCCTATCTGTTGATTTGTTTTTTTCAAGTACGGTAGGACAAAACATTAATACAGTCCTGAGTTACATGCTACACCTTTTGCTCTGGGGCACTACAGCATGCTATGAACTTCATCCTAGTGGAGAAAAACACAAATTAATTGTAATTGAAAGAAGAACCTGAGAGAGATGTATTCCATTTTATGTATACTTTAATAAATCAGCAAAATAGGTTTGAAATGGATTGAATTGTCAATGCCAATTAACCCTAGGAACAAACAGAATCACAAAAAAAAAAAAAAAAAAAAAGCTGTGTCAGGTTGAACTCTGAGTGAGACTGAGTAATGAGATGGAAGAAAAGAATCCACTGCATGTGCTGGGATGCAGTACAAATGAAAAAGTTTATTCATCTGTGGCATTTTTAAGCTGGGTTGAAAAGCTGAAAAAAAAACAGAGAATATAATCTGAGTTTAAAGTGTGTGTAAATAAAGAAATTTCAATGAAATAAAGTAAGCTACATAATAAAACACTAACAGTTTCATTTATAGACGTATTGTTTGTTTAAACAATCTTTGTTAAATTATAGGACTGTTACTTACTTTACACAGAGTTTATAAATTATGAAGAAAGGATCAAGGGATTTCCTCTTAGATCACATTGAATGTTAAGACTAACTGTGAGAGCATCCACTGGTCCCCAGGCCACATGGAGCATAAAGGCTGATCTCCATACTGCCCAAGGCCAGACTCCACTAGACTGGGCAGTCTATCTCCATATCGTGTAAATTTTTGACAAGTTCTCTTCCAAACCCCTTATGGTGTCTCTCTGAGCTTAAGAGTTATTTTTTACTGTAAATTTGTTTCCAATAAAGTCATGAGTAATTAATAGCAAGCTATCACTTGAGGGCATGGGCAACACACCCATTTTATAAAGTCCTGGTTTTGGCTGGGACAGAGTTAATTTTCTCCCTAGTAGCTGGTATAGTGCTATGTTTTGGATTTAGTACGAGAATAATATTGGTAACACATTGATGTTGTAGCTGTTGCTAAGCAGCACTCACATCAGTCAAGGACTTTACAGCTTCCCATGCTCTGCCAGGTGCACAAGAGGCTGGGAGGGGACATAGGCAGGACAGCTGACCCCAGTTGATCAAAGGGCTATTCCATACCATACAACATCATGCTCAGCATATAAGTGGAGTGAAGAAGAAGGAAGGGGGAGGTGTTAAGAGTGATGGTGATTGTCTTCCCAAGTAACTGTTGTGCATGATGGAGCCCTGCTTTCCTGGAGATGGCTGAACACCTGCATGCCCATGGAAAGCAGTGAATTTATTCCTTGTTTTGCTTTGCTTGTGCTTTACCTATGAAACTGGCTTTATATCAACCTACAAGTTTTCTCACTTTTCTGATTCTTTCCTCCATCCTACCGTTGGGGAGTGAGCAAGCGGCTGTGAAGTACTTAGCTGTTGGACAGGGTTAAACCACAACAATAATAAGCACAGGACCTCCACGGATAAACAGGAAGAATTGTGGAGAGTTGAGTGTCAAATGCTTGTGATTAAGCCATAGAGTCTACTAAGAACTATCCTTAGAGAGAACTTCTGCCAAAACAAAGACTTGACTAAATGGGAGTTAATTGGTCTACTCTGAAGGGAAGCTTGGAAGTAATCTGATACACATGTGTACATTAGGAGCAGAGAAAAAGATGGATTGAGCCTGATGGCTGCATTACTTTATGGTGAAGAAGTAACCAGAATCTCCCACTCAGCTGAGAAGTAGAGTTCCATTATTTCATGAAGGCAAAGGGAGGGGAGGGGATAGGATGGGATTATCTTGACATGTGTGTGCATCTACACTGGTGATTTAGTATCTATGCCTGGATTTGTTTGGTGTGCATGCAGAACACTGCTGTGCTCTCTTTAAGGTCTTCCTCATGGCTAAGTCAAGACTGAAATTGTGCATTAGTGCACTATCTAGAAATCACCACTTGCAATATAGAAAAATTACCTACTAGCCATTTGCTCTCTACATGTGTGCAGGAGTTTAGCAACGATAGCAAAACAGTCTGGGATATCTATACAGAAATGTACTTTGCACTGCCTATTAAGTACACCTGCACAGTGTGTACCTACAACCAACTGTTGGTGGAAATCTCATTGCTTCTAAAGATATAGTGGGAGTATATGGTCCTATAACCATAATGGAAAACCAAATTTTCTTACATTCTTTGTATGGCACTAGTCATTACTGTAGGTGCATCCTATGAGGGTACATTTGAAGTTTGAACTATGTTTTGAAGGACAATGTGGCTTTTAGAATATATGAGGAACAACATAGACGTTTTGCTTTCACCCTTAGATTTACACAGGACTATAGGAATGAACCTTTCATTGCTGTAGAAAATGTCTGCTAAAAGGATCAAACTGTGCATGGTATCATTTGACATTTCTCCATATGTAAGTAAATTTTGACCAAAATTTATGCATTTTGATGTAATTACTACTAGCAAAAGTTTTAGCAAAATAGAGGACAAAGGTGTTCTTCACAGAAAGTTACCCATTCATAAATATTTAATAAAACCCATGTTTTCACAATCTGGCAGCCAATTCACTGGTTGTTGCAGTAGTTTTCCCATGCCTTGAATCCAAGGCAGTATTGGGAAACCTAATTCTATCAAGGACTTGCCAAATTCAGGAACCCGGTTTTACAGCACACAGACTGGATTATCCAGGCTCAGACTAGGGCTGTCAGGGCTTCAAACCATATTGCCATACTCTTGTCTGACCAATAATCATATCCCTTTCTATCTTTTTCTTTTTTTAGCAAACAGATGGTGTTGGTGCCTGAATGTGTCCTAAAATAGTTTCTAACTTTGCAACCAATTCTACAGTCTCTTCACACTCAAATGCATTTCATTTTAGCCCTTTGCTCTCTATTTCAGCACATATTCAATGTACCCATAATGGTGAGCTTACAACTCATTCCTTTTTGCATTTCTATTCATTTTGTTTTGCTTGGGTACATATAGTCTGAAAACTCCTAAATGAATACAGCCCTATAAATTGAGAGGAGAAAAAATGTCAGCTAGAGATTATGTTCCTGTGCGGAATAAAAAGGAAGCCTATAATAAACTTGCTATAGAAGCAGGGAGTCTGATGTTCAGTCATGAGCCCCTGAACTATATAGCCCCATATAAAAACATGAGAAGCAACAAAAGAGAAGCACTTTAGCCATCTTGATATTCAATGAATGTGCTAACTGCTTTTGTGGAATTGCAGTGTTCTTCAATGTGTTACCTTTATCACACTGAGACCTGCATAAAAATGAAATGTCATAGTCCAATACACTTCTAGTCAGTCATACAGTTTATTTTCTTGTCCCCTGATAGAGTTCACAAATTTAATAACTGTCCTTTATCCTTGTTTCAATTCTCTTTCAGCTTTCTATTCAGCTTTCTCTTATAAGAAATGCTCCATCTTCCTATAGCAACCATATTAGAAAGAAAGAAAAAGGGTGATATCAACTGCCATTTAGAGGTGTATGAGGGGCGATCAGACCACTTCAATGGTCAAAGAAAAAAAACCATTCCTTGTTATTCTGCCACATACAGTTTAACCTGTTTAGACATTTGCTGCCTAAATTAACCGGACAGTTTAAACTGAAAAGTTTATTAAGATTCTTATTAACTGTGCTTCACATCTTGTGTGGAAAAAATGACAGTTATCCTTAATCAAAAATAGTAGGGTTATTTGGAAGAAACTGCTGATACCATCAAAATTATTTTTCATCTCATTAAAAGGTATAATGTTTAATTTTTGCCTTTTTCTTTGGTTTCTGTGACTATGATTAAGATTAACTCTTCAGGTCTCCACATGATCTCTAAATGACAACTATGATATCATTGATTTTTGTATCTAATTCTTACATAATGTTCACAAATGAGAATGAACTGAACTCACATTTTCTCTGAATTGAAAGTACTGAAAAAAAAGTGCTAGAACCACCTGCTACTATGTCAGATATGTGCTTCTGTGGAGATACATGCAACCACTGAGAGCAAAGCTCCAATCCTTTGAAGTGCTGAGCAATGTTCGAATGTGAAACAGTAGCTAGCTCCTTCACAGCTGTGAAGTCTCAGCTCAGATTATCACCAGGCAACATATTTTTGTACATGTAATATTAATATGGGCTCAAATCAAAGACATTTTAAATTAATGTAGATCTTTCTATTGATTTTCATGGGCCTTGAAAACAGAGAAATCTTGTATCTCTATGCATTTTGCAAGAAGGGTTCTTGAAGGAAGCACAGAAGTATAGGAGATGCTGAAGTACTATTTGGCTAATGTTGTGGTTTAATCCCAGCCAGCAACTAAGCACCACCCAGCTGCTCACTCACTCTCCCTGCAGTGTGATGGGGGAGACAATCAGAAGAGTAAAAATGAGAAAACTTATGAGTTGAGATAGAGACTGTATAATAGGTGAAACAAAAGCTGCACACACAAGCAAAGCAAAACAAGGAATTCATTCACTGCTTCCCATCGGCAGGCAGGTGCTCAGTCATCTCCAGGAAAGCAGGGCTCCACCACATGTAACAGTGACTTGGGAAGACAAACGCCATCACTGCAAATATCCCCCCCTTCCTTCCTCTTCCCTCAGCTTTATATATGCTGAGCATGACATTATATGCTATGGAATAGCCCTTTGGCCAGTTTGTGTCAGCTGTTCTGGCTATGCTCCCTCACAGCTTCTTGTGCACCTCCTTGCTGGCAGAGCATGGGAAGCTGAAAAGTTCTTGAATTACTATAAGCACTGCTTAGCAACAACTAAACATCAGTGTATTACCAATATTATTCTCATACTAGATCCAAAACACAGCACTATACCAGCTACTACAGGAAAATTAACTTCACCCCAGCTGAAACCAGGACAGCTAAAAAAAAAAAAAACAAAAACAAAAAAAAAACCAAAAACCACAATGGTAAGAAAAAGGAAAAAAAAAAGGTAGATATGTACAGGTGGAACTCTGAGGAGGTGAGTGGAAGGGAATATGGGAATGAATCAAGGGACGCAGCGCTGCCTTAAACTCAAGGAAAACTGTTGATAACAGAACTGAACTACCAGCTCAAGTAAGGTAAGGGAAGCCAAGGTTGTTGGAAAAGGATACCGACTTTTTGTAGTTGGAGCAGAAACAAACATGAAAATTTAAGCAAAAACAGAGCTAAGCTTGCAGTACGAGAGATAAACCAGACGTTATATAGCACCTGGAAATAGAAGGAATGTGCAGTACAGGGAGTACCTTTATTTCAGGCTTGAGTTGAGTATGTTACATGCTATTGAGCTGATCAGCGGTTGGTGACCACTACAGGAAGAAAAGATGGGATCTGGGAATTTTAAATGTAACCTGATCATCTAACTGGTAGCTCTCTTTTCTGTCAAGTCAGGAATTGTTTTAAATTTCTGGTCCAGAAAAAGATACTACAGAGATTTAGCAGCAGTTGCTAAGATTTTGAAATTCAATGACTACTTTTTTTTGATAGACACTTTTCTTTCTTTCCAATTTGTGATAGCTTGGATTGCCATAACAGTATAATAAAATCAATCTTTGAGAAAATTATTTGTATTTTGGAATGTTGTACTCAAAGTGATAAATTCTATATGTAAAAATTGAGCAGAATTTTATAAGATTTTTTTTTTCCCCAAAAGTCAGTTAACTTTCCATTATTTTTGAAGGTTTTTTCGCATCCAGGTAAACATCAATTCATAAGAGTCTGACTGTCATTAGAATTAATTTTGTATCATTTCCTGTTCCTAGCATGTGTTCACAGAAAGCAGGGTCATATTGTTATTCTAGGTAGACAGTCATATCCCAAGACTGGATACATTTGGTGCAACTTCACTGCTTTAATAGATTGGATTATATGTTTATTTTTATTCTCATTAGAGAGCTAACATAAAAAGAGGGGTATCATGATATTCTATTCTTCATGTAAAATATTTTCTTTCTCACAATATCAATTTTCATCGCCATGGAACTGGTGGAATTCATCCTAACTGTGCAAACTCCCAACCCCATGAAAGCACCAATATGTCTCACTAAAATAATAGCATTTAACTGAGGGGGAAAATACATTAGAAGACACAGCACTTCTGGTATTTCCACTGCTAGCAAACATGCTATCACTTTCCCTAATAATTACTTCAGGTTGTACATTGTTGACATTTACTAAACGAAACAAAACGGCAACAAAAAACAAATATCATGAAAGGTACATATCTTAAATAAATAGGATACCTTGGATCACAATATTTACTGAAGATATCGATTCATTTCTTGAAATGTTGTTTGTGTAAAAGATACATACAATTATCTCATTAGGTTAGCAATCTGTTGTTCTTATTAATCAAAGAAAAAGTAACAGGAAAATTACTAGATTAATTTATTTCCTTGTAGTTTATAATTTGATGTAAAACCTGTGAGGCATCAATCAAAATGCTCCACTAGACCTTAGTGACTTCTTGATCAGGACTGTATGGCACAATAGTGAAAAGAGAAATGTCCTTACAACATAGTGAATAGATAAGGTAACTGTAGTTAATGTCATGAATACGTTTTTCTACACGAGTAGACGTTGTTCAAATTAGGAAAACATCTACCTCTCAAAGCTTTGTACCCAGATGTACATGCATTTTGATTTTTGTATGTTACATCTTCTACCACTGTCATTGGGAAACAGCAAGCACATTGTTATGTGCTCAGGAGGAAGCCTTCTTGTTTGTGGCTTCTGTGCCCATAACCTCAGTGGACCCTGGAATCCACAAAGAGTCTCCTTGTGCTGCCACATGCTCAATGCAGATGGCATCTTCAGATAATACATTGGCAGACACACACAAGCCCATATTTAGCGTGTGCAAACAACATTTTTTCAGGAGTTTGTATGTCAGCCAGAGGCAGGTGTCTTTAACACAGAAAACAAAACAGCTCTCTGACCTCATGTTGATCCTCTCTTCTACTTTTCAGCTCCCCAATTCCACGTCTTTGCTTAAAATATGAAAACATTGGGTTTCTTCATCCAAGTGATACAATTTGTTTCATAAAGATGAACAAATCTTTTTTTCCATTTCCAAAAAATAGTTGATCATTTTTAGCTGAAATTTAAAAGTTATGATCAATGTTCAGCCAAAAATGTCACTTTCCGTTCAACCCACAGCATAAGAATAGGGAGGATAACCACTTGCAAATGTAATTAAAATGTAAATTTTTAAGAAGATTTAAACAGCTTCAATATTGTTCCTATACATCCTGGTCCTTTCACAATAAGTTTCCAAAAGTTTCAAAAGAGGCAAGTGAATGTTGAGGCCGGTTTATGCAGACTGAGGATCTGGCTCAATCCACTTTAAAGTGATGCATGATAAAATTTCAAAGCAATATGTGATGTTTCACTAAAATGAATGCCTGAAGTGTCCTGTTGATCCTGCTTTGACTTATGAACTTTCTTTTCAAAACCAACATTCATATCTGTATGTGGTTTATAAAGTAAATTAAACATTGACATTTTAGTCAAACAAACATTTTACAGGCAAATGAATAAAACTAAATTCATATATACTCAATTATACCTGTGACAATAACTGTTTCAAACAAAGGTCTTCATGAAGGCTTCTTTTTTAGATCACAGTCACTAGTGAAGAGTAAACAAATGTTCTAACAAACACTAAACAATGCTGTGACTCCAAATTGATTTTTCAGTTACTCAGCTGTTGCATCTGTGGATTTTGATTATCTCAGTTTAGAAATATTTAATCTATAATGATTTTTTTTTTCTTCTGAGGAAAAAAAAAAAAAAGTCTTTGCGTCCTTGAGTCCTTACTAGGATTGTCAAATTGAAAGAATTAGTGGAGATGAGGAATGAGGAGAATAACGGTCAGAACAAGAATGCAATATTGTGATGAAATGCATTCTTCTTCTCTTCCTCTCTGCTTCTCAAAATGTCAGAATATGCCACTTGGGAAGAAAGATCATTTTATTATATTGATCTACATGCTGAAAAAAATTGAGAATTTAACATATTTACTACAACATATGAATTTAAGCATATGCTATATTTCCTATTCACACTAGCGATTATTGTGATAATAGCTTCACATAATTTATATGCCAAATACACCTGACGATTATTTTCACATATGGAAGTACAAAGCTAGATGATGTATATTTATAATCAAAGTAAAGCTAATCATATTTATGTATATAATTGGGTGAAATACATTTGGGTGAAAACATGGGCCCAGTAATGTCAACTTGTAAAACTTTCACCAACATGGTCAGTGATTTCAACTTTCAACAGAAGGGTTATTAGAAAGATTATTTCCATTGGAAGAAAAAATTAAAAAGTAAACATGACATCTTGCATCTACAGTACAGATAAAGAAATCGGCTTTCAGGCATTTTCACTGATTTTCTATGTGAGCTTGTACAAGTTAGCTAATGGAATTTTTTCTATTCAGAGACATCTGAAAGGGAAGTTGAAATGGACAGTAAAATGTCTTTTCACTGGAAATATACTGAAAATAATCATTATTTGGAAAACAGTTGGTTTTGAGTAATGGACATCTATCAGTGGAATGATATTAAATCAAAACATCCCCCAAAGCATATTACAATTTAGGTCATGTTTCAAATATATGTACTTAAAGCTGTTGTGCTTTTACCTGGCAGGCAGCTGAACACCATGGAGCGGCTCGCTCACTCCCCACCTCCGTCAGTGGGATGGGAGAGAGAATCAGGAAAAAACACCTGGGTTGAGATAAAGACAGTTTAATAAAACAGTAGAGGGGAAAAAGGTAACAATAATAATAAATAATAATAATAGAATATACAGAATATACAAAACAAGTGATGCTCAATGCAATTGCTCACCACTCGCTGACTGATGCCCAGTCCATCCTTAGCAGTGTTCGCTCTCCCTCAGCTAACTTTCCCAGAGCATGACATCATATGGTCTGGAATACCCCTTTGGTCAGTTTGGGTCAGCTGTCCTGGCTGTGCCCCCTCCCACCTTCTTGTGCACCTGGCAGAGCAGGGGCAGCTGAAAAAGTCCTTGCCTAGTCTAGGCACTACTTAGCAACAACTAAAACTTCCATGTGTTACCAACATTCTTCTCATACTAAATCCAAACCACAGCACTATGCCAGCTACTAGGAAGAAAATTAGCTCTGTCCCAGCCAAAACCAGGACAGCTATGTATCGATGTCATTATACATATCTTACTGCTCTCAGGACATGTGTATGTGGCAGAGTGCAGAACTACGTAGAGACTCCTGAGCTAGCTTCCTAAAAGCAATGATGAAATGAGCATTAGTGCAGCTGTCCCACCAGGTGAACATATATACCCTGCTTTTTAACAGACTTTATTCAGCAGGCTGTGAAGTCATGTAGTCTTGCAGTCTGCTCTGCTGGGCAGCTAGACCGCTAGTGGCAATCAGAGCAGAGCTGGCCCCAAGCAACCAGGGACCTATTCCTGGCTTCCCTATCTTGTCTTACGAGTCAAGGCATGGCCTGGGCCCAAATCTGATAGACAGCTAGTTTTCTGGTTTCTCTACAAGACTATAACTTCCTGGATGAGTACAACACCCAAATTACGTATTTTTGTGTAATCTAAAGTGGAATACATTTCTGAACATTTTAATATTTCTACAGAGCTGAGAAAATGGAAAGCTACAGCTGAAATAGTTGTTATTGTATCTCAGAATGGTGACAGTAGCTAAAGATGGAAAAGACTTATCATGTCAGCTGTTTCGCCTTCCTGCATTATAGTATCTTCTTAGAGAAAATATACCAGTCCCAACTCAAGAACAGATACTTTCCATCTCCTAGGTGCCATTCAAAGAGCTAAAAGAAATAACATGAGAAAAAGCTACTGAAAGGGAAGCTCTCTAGCTCATGGTTCAGACAAGGAATGAATGTGAGGTGCACAGTGCAGGTTTGAACTTGCAAAGCTTTCTCCTTAGTTGAAAGGCAAGAGCACTCTCTTTCAAGAGTAGTCAGCCTAACTGTTACATTTCCCCATAATCACATAATAAATTTCTCTCAGCCCTGCAAGTCTTTTAGAAAAGTGCATGATGGTATCCAGTCACAAATTACTGGGTAGTCTCTTTGAAAGAATTACATTCCTGCAGCATAAAAGAATCTCCACAATACAGGTCAAGATAGAAGATAGTAGGTTCCCTTACAGATGCCATTGAAGAAGAGTATAGCCAGACTTAAATAGCATAACATGCAGAGAACAGAAATAAAATATAAACCCATTTCATATACATTACATAGAAATGTACCAGATTATATGGAGGATGCTGCAGAGATATGCTGATGTAGTGCATTATATCATCAACATAAAACAACTAGCTAATACTATAAAATTCAAAGAATCATGTTTCTTTTAAAATGCTCTGAGAGGAATATTTCAATGTGGTAGTTTAGATGCAGGCAGTCATGATGGCACATATTCAAATACACAGCAGATTTCATAATGGATGAAAATCCCCCTGCTACATACACACACAGAAAACTAAGCTCTCTGTCTCATCTGACGTGCACAGCCTGAGAGCCTGGCTTTGTGTGGTAATGACTTCATACACATTTGATAGGATAGAACCAATCAATTTACTTCAAATATATTGGTGCCAGGTAATTAACTAGATCAAATAACTCACTGACAGAGGCAGATGTTGGTGATTATATTTTAATGTCCAGTTTTACACTGCTATGCCCCACACCAGGACAGAGAAAATTATTGTGAACAGTTGGGTTGAAATGGTCACACTCTTTTCAAATAAATAAAGGAATATAAGATGTAAATAAGTTTGTTGTGTGTTACATGGGAAAAAGAGCAGCTGTAGTAGCTCTGCACCTCGAACAGTAGAGTGTACAATAGTGCCAGAGTTCTTTAACAGAGTTTTAAGTTTTGTTCTTAGAAGTTATCAAACTTAGAAAGGTAGACTAAGCTGCCACAAAACAAAAATTAAAATAGTGACTGTTGCGGGTTTATTTCCTGCAACGTTTCATTTTAATCTTATATTTCTAGGACTTAGCTTTAAAGGTCTTCAGCTCTCTCTTATTGGAGCATAAGATAGGAAAAAAACAACAGTAAATAAATAGGTTGAAATTAAGCAGACAGTGTTATGAATGATTACACAAAGTGACCCTGTTGACACACTGATGTCTGTCATTCAAGTTACCTCACAGTAGGTCATTCCAGAGCTTTACATGCTGGGCAAAAGAATACTGATTGATTGTTCCAATGTCTGGCATTTCTGGGCAGGAAAACTATACCAGTGGTCATTCTCAGTATATAAGTCCTTAATGTCTTGTTTAGATAAACAAGTTTTTCTTATCATCAAAATCTCCAAACACACAGCTTTGAAGTAGCTCATCAGTGGATGCTTTTCTTCAACTTAGTGGTGATGTCTACAACTGAAAATAATCTTTTTCTTCTCAATAGCATATTCATTTGGAAGCTGTCTGACAGTCATCACTGAAAAATAAATAGGAACATCTAATGAAATTTACAGGATGGTTAAAATAAAGTGTACAGTAGTATTTATAATAATTATGCCCTGCATTCCAAAGTAGCTCTGGTTATTCACAGTTTAATAGACTTTAAAGACAGAAAACACCATTAAATCTGTCTCACTACATTACATTTTATCCCATTATGTCTACATTCAACTCAATGACAAAATTTTGAATAAATCATCATCACTTTTTGAATAAACTGTATCTCCTAGGAAGGCAACCAGTTTTAACCAGGAACTTAACAAGACAGGAAGAAGTTGACAGCTCTCTTGATAGCTTGCTCCCATGGTTAGTCATTGTCCCTCTTAAAAAAATACAGGTCTGCCTAATATGCTTTTAATTTCTCTGGTTTCAATTTCCAGTAACTGGTTCTTGTTTTGCATTTCTCTGCAATGTTTAATAGCTGTTTACTAGCCAGCCACTCATATGACTCTAGTTATACACTGTAAGCCACTTTGCAATCTACCTCTTGATAAAAATAAACAGATTGATTTTTTAAGTCACAACCATAAGATAAGCCTCCATTTTTTGTTTGAGAAGCTTTTGCATTCTTTTCCTGAGGTTTTTTTTAATATCCTTCAAGCACTGTGTACATCAAAACTTTTTGGACTACTCCAGTGTGTCATATACCAAGGTAAAAATGTTGGTCTGTTTCTACTCACTCACTGCTCCCCTATTTTCAATTTCCTCAGCATATCAAAATTCATGTCAAAGTTTCAGAACAACATTGAAATTTAGTCTTCTTGGAGGAGAGTATAATGCCAAGGATGGATGAAAATGTGATTCAAAACAAATAAAGGTTGAGGGTTATAAGAGAAGTCTAAAAATCCATGTAACATACTATGTAAACAGGAATATGTGCTACGTCAGCTGTAGCAAAAAATGTCCTTCATCAGTTTGGAAAACTTTGGCAGTAACCACAAGACAAGCATCATCTATGCAGCACACTGCACAGTGATATACAGAGAAGAAAACTTGTGACTGAAGAGATGACAACAAACCCCATCTTTTAAGAGAAGTGCCATGGGATACACAGATATCAGTAGGAAAGGCTCCCACTGCTTCCTTGTGATTTTGATTAGGCCTTTTATACATACACAGAACAAAGAGGGCCTCTGTTTTGGGTGTCTTGACTAAAATTCTCAAAGTCTTCAGTAGCTGGGTAGAACTCATTTATCTATCTCAGTGGGATAAATGAGCACTGCTATCAATAAAAGAGAAAGTTCACTTGGGGCTGTTCCAGCATCACAAGAAAGGATCAGCTTCACATGCCGAGCAGTCATTCTTCTGATTTAAGCTTTTTAATGAAGAGACGTTACTTCTTTAATGGTATTGTCTTGCTTGAAAAATGAATATTTTCCTCTCAAAGTGAATTCTATGAAAACAGCAGCCTCCTTGGAGGTTAAATGTGAAGGACACATAGAAAACAGCTGCACTTGCTAACCAATATAATGTATATGGGTAATGAGATGCTATTCTACAAGGAAAAAAAATATGAGAAAAGTGCTTTTGGAATGACCTGAAAGGAGAGAAGCAAAGCAGTGCAGCAGTTTTACTAATGTCAGCATAGAGACATGCTCAGTTCATGAGAGGCTATGCCATTTTGCTTAAGCCAGTATCAGTGGTGCACTTTCACATATAAGTGTTGGTGATCACTTACACAGCAACACGTCTTCTTGTATCTTGTCATCTATATTTTGTTCACATTTAGACTTGTCTGTAAATGATTCACATTCAATGACATGAAAATGCTTTGCCACTGCTATGCATAAATCTCATCAATAGCTGATGAAACATCAATGGACTCTGTTAAATGGACTGTACTAGCTTCTTTTCTTTCAATATAAAAAAGAGCATGCATAAATAGCAGAAAATGCTACATACAGTATAATCAAAATATTTTTCATTTTGTAAATATTCTGCTCAGAAACTGATGGGAGGGTAAACCCAGTCCTTGAGCAATGAGTCTGTTTCATCTAGGTTACCAAATCAGGTCCTCTTAAGTTTATAGAAGGAACAATTAAAGTTCCTAGTGTCTAATTACCCTGTCATCAACTATGGCAACTGAGCAGGTAGCTTCAGACCAGATCTGATTAAACAGCAGTGTTTATTAAAATTATCTGTATTTGAAAACTCTTTCTTGCAAAATCAGCAGAGAGGTCCAGGACAAAATCAAGGAGAATTAATTGACTTTTTAACAGCTCTCCCCTATTAGGATCTTGAGCAGAGCTGATTGATGCATACATCACAGATAATGGGACTAACGTGAGAATTCAGCTGATTTCAGCTTGGCGTAAGACCTAGTCAGAAAAGAAGGAACATGTATGCTTTTTCAATTAGGGACACCATTCTACTGCTTATCTCCTTTTCTGAAAAGGACTTAAACTCGGAATAAATTAACTGCTGAAAAATGGAATAATCAGTACATTGGTTTTAGACACTTAGAATCGCACAATATTTACACCCATTTTCTCTCTGTTTTTCAGCCCAAGCAGTACCACCTATTGGTATGTTCACATGCTGACTTTGATTGAACTGCTTATTTCCTCTGGTGAGAAAAAGCAAATGAGAAAAGAGTGAAGAAACTTTTGGGGGAAGCTAACGTTCACCTATTCTTGACAATTATTTGAATCTTCATAGTATGTTATGTTGTAAGGTATTTGGATAAAGTGATGACCTAGAGTTAGACCTTTACCAAGTAAGAGCAATCCATTGACCTCTTTAAGTTTCTAAAAGTTAGGAATGTGCCTCATCATATCCCACCTTACCCTTTTCTTCCTTAATCTAAACAATTCCCATTCTTTCACCTTACTTCATAACTTATCTCGTATTTCTTCTCTGGACTCTTTTAATAGTTTTATGGACATTTTCTTAATTTCCAGTGCCCCGTGATAGGACAATGAAATATTATCTGAATATCAAATAGAGTAGAAAGTTTACTTTATGTGGCTTATAGATTAAAAACCTGTTATATATATAACAATAGAATCTTTGTCTTTTTCCCACCAGCATGGTACTCTTGACTCATGTTCAGACTGAAGTTTCAATAACCCTCAGAATCTGTTCTGAAGAACTTAGAAGACTTCTAAGATTAATGGCAAATTCTACAGAAGATGCATTGTCCACTGTGTGAACCTCTACAGTGTGATGCTAATCCAAGTAACATCTAGATGTACACTTGAATTAATTTGATTTTATTTTTTTGATATGATCTAATTTGGCCTTCACTTTAACCCATAAATGAATATTTGCTCATCTACCTATAATAATTTAGCAATTTCCAAGAGACATATGTCTGTCTGTAATT
The DNA here is from genome assembly GCF_000687185.1 of Egretta garzetta. Classification (NCBI taxonomy): domain Eukaryota; kingdom Metazoa; phylum Chordata; class Aves; order Pelecaniformes; family Ardeidae; genus Egretta; species Egretta garzetta. Next base: position 721,363 of record NW_009259864.1, on the reverse strand, counting down.
TTTAGTAGCTAACAAGTGCTTTCCAAAATAAAAGAATCTATTTTAAATAAACACAATTACACAAGAACTAATTTTACTTGATAGTATTATTTCTAAATTACTAGATGACTAGTATGAAGAAAATAAGAAAAAGGAAGAAGAAGAGATGGAGGAGAATGAGGAGGTATTCTTATTGTTTCTGATCTTTGCAACTCTATTTTTGCTTTTTTTGTGTGTTTACAGATCACTAAGTAGTGATTTTTTGTTTGACTGTTAGCTCGATGTGGTAACATATGTATAAATTATGCATAGCCATCCCATGAACATAACATCCCAGGTGAGGACTGCTAACAATTATTGAAGTTATAATGATCTCCTTTGTGTCTGAATCAATTGTACTCAGAGTAGAAAAAGTAATTTTTTTTCAGTATTTCAACAGTGTTATAGCCTTCATCCTTCATTGCACATACATTTATCCTACATTCTGAAACTATAAACCTTGTGGAAAGGACGTGGTGGTAAACTAAACAATACATTCCCACTTCACCTATTTTTCTTTCACAACTTTGATTGTACATGCAGTTACTCTTATTTTAATGTGTTGGTTTGGATGCTCCTTTTAAAAAAAAAGGTCAGTCATGCAAATTTCACAAATACTTATCCTTCTGTTTAGACACGTGTCCCTATACATGTAAGAATGCGCTTTTAAAAGAGGTTTCAATTTGAAAGTTGACTTTTTTCTAAATTCTAGGTGTTTCTATTTGCACTATGTGCAGTGCTTTCAACTAAATACCACTACATTAATAAGGTCAATACATTTATATGTTAATTGCACTATGTTGTGTTGTATAAATGGAAAATATAAAAATGATATTTTTATTCAGATGTCAGGCTAGCTATGAGTTCAGCAGTGAAGTCTTCCCCCTCCTGAAAAGCACCATGGATGCAGTATCTGGGCATACTTGTTATAGAGTTAGATGAGATGCCATATTTGGACATCCTCTAAAACATTATTTGTGTGGTTGGTTATTTAGGTCATAGTTATAGGACACGCCATTCTAAGGGGAACAGAGAGTCCCATATGCCAGGCTGACCCCCCTCATAGGGAATTCTGCTGCCTCCCAGGAGCCTGGGCTGGAGATATCACTAGGAAATTTCCTAGCCTGCTACGGCCCTTGGACTGCTACACATTACTGCTTTTCTATGTGGGGGGTGATGAAGTTGCAGTACGTAGCCCAAGGGTGATTAAAAGAGGCAACTTGGGACAGTTAGTGAGGGAATCTGGGGTACAGGTTATTTTTTCCTCCCTCCTTCCAGTTGTGGGCAGTGACATTGGAAGGAACAGGTGGACCCAATCTGTTAATACATGGCTTCATGGCTGTTGTCACCATTACAACTTTGGGGTTTTTGACAATGGGATGGCCTACACAGCACCAGGCTTGCCAGCATCAAATGGGAGCCACCTGTCTTAAAGGGGAAAGAGGGTCTTTACTCAGGAGCTTGTGGGCCTCATTGACAGGGCTTTAAACTAGATGCAAAGGGGAAGGGAGAACATATCAGGCTTGCCTGTGACAAGCTGTGGGATGATACACAATGGTTAGAGGGATAGGGTGCTACTATGAGCCCTCAACCCGTTGCCCAGTATCAACAGATAAGGAGAAGGCTGAGGTACTCAATAACTTTTTTGCCTCAGTCTTCACTGGCAACCTCTCTCCTCAGCCCTCCCAAGCTGATGGGCCACAAGATTAGGTTGGATGGGGCTCTGAGCAACCTAATCTAGTTAAAGAGGTCCCTGCTGACTGCAGGGGGTTGGACCAGATGACCTCTAAAGGTCCCTTCCAACCCAAAGCATTCTATGATTCTGTTTTATTTTCTCCTCTTGGCTTCAGTCTGCCAGAATGAGAAGGATTAAGACTAATATAGGCACTTGTAAAGTTGGATTTGTGCTACTATAGAAGATGTAGCAGTGCATGGAAGACAGCCAGGCAACAACATGAAAGTGGATGTGTCTGATACAATACACAGTAGTACTTGAAAAAATACATAACTGTAGTTGTATTCCCCATTGCTACTGCTGAGAGCTACTCTCCTGTGACTTACAACATTTCGACCATTTAGGAGAATAGAAGTTGTTTTCAATGCTATTATGAAGTGGAAGCAAAAAGACTAACTGCAAGCTTGTTCATCTTTGAAATCCTTTTCAGATGTTGGTACTAGTACAATAATTACTGGTTACATATATAGGTAATTCATTTATAGATAGAGTTCATGACACAAAACCTAGCCCCCCAAATTCTCAGTACCATGTAAAAAAAAAGGAAAAAATTAACAAGAAATAAAAGGAAGCAAAAGATAGACTGAGAACAAAGCTGGTTCGAGTGTAATTTTTTTGTTTAGCCTGACTCAGTACTTCTGAAACAGGTGGCTTATCTTATGATCTGTTCTTCATGGCTTTTTCACAACATATCTGCTGCCACAGCAACAATTTTTCATGTTGATGTTGCATTAAAATGGATAATACATTCATATACATGTCATTTTTAAGTTTGTAGGTAATATTAATCCTCAATATATTTGCTTCTGATCATACCGGAGTATGCTTCCTTTCCTCTTTTTGAATAATAAGTAGAAAATTACAAATTGTTTTGCAGTTTCATAAGTATTGATAGAACTATAGCTACAGAAGTCACTGATCAGTTTAAGTAATATAAGTGGCATTTGATGTACCTTTATAAAACTTTAGATGTTGAATATAATCACGCAAGACTCATAACATCAAAACAAATGGAACTATTGTATAAAAAGCTAATGTATAGAGGATTGTACATTTTATAAAGGAAGAAGAAATTAAAAGGATAAAATCAATATATAGTCATTGCTATTGTTTTCTCCAGTCCATTTCCATCCAAATCCTAATTCTGAGCTCTACTTACACATATTCTCACAAACTAATAAAAACAATTTTATCCAAAAGTTACAGAAGTCAAGGAAAGAATTCAGGTGACTATTTCAAAAGTGCATTTTACATTAAATGCACTCTAGTGTTATTTTCACATTCACTTACTAGCTAGTCCAGTTAGCAGTAATGGTACTAACTGAACTCAGAATTACTTTAACTACAAAGATATGGCACTATGGGTTTTGCTAATGGTGAATATTACAGTGCTTACCTCTGCAGTGCACAAATCCTTTTGTGGTTCTAACAATAAGTATCTCAATGAGCTTTGAATGTGACTTCGCTGCCTTAAGAATTATCCTTTTTGTTACTCTTCATTCCCTATCTTTTGGCATGCAGATGAAAAAATTACTTAGGTATTGCTGTCCATAAAAATTAGTGTAATAACATTAAGTATGATCCAAATGTCTAAAGACAGGCATGGGAGTACAAAGGGGGTTTTTATCTAAACACTTTTGGTGATGTTTTGGAAAAAAGTATAGAAGTAGCTTGGGAGATATTTTATTGTGAACACATGAGCTCTAAAAAGTGCTCTAAAAATTTCTAGATCTTTCTCTTTTTTTCTAACGTTATCGTTCTTTACTTGAGAAAAAACTACATGAGTCCTCTAATACAGCAAAGGCTGGTGGCATGACATTTCTGTCTTTGGCCTTCTTTTAATTATGTTTCATGCTGACCCTCTTGTGTGGAGCCAGTACCAGAAAGCACAGCTTTGATAGCAGTGTTTACATGAATGTTTGATAAGCATCTGTCAGCCCTTAGCACTCTACAAGACTGTGTAACACAAAAGACAGCCAGGGAACCCTGGAGCTTTTGCCACCTGAAAGCATAATCTGTGTGTTTTCTGAATTTTAAATGAGCACAGAGATTGTTCTTTTGTAACTCAAAATGTAATTTATGTATTATTTACTATAAGAATATATTAATCAGAAAAGATGGTTGTTACTTTTTATAAAATGCAGCTTTGAGGAGCAAGGTCAAGATGTCTTTCATTGCATACTTATCTTACTAAATTGTCTTTGATACCACAGGATAAAAAAAAATGCAGACAGGCAAAACTGAATAGTTGACAAGACTATTGACTACATCAAGATGAGGAGTGAGCAATTACTTGCAAACATTTTGACAATTTCTGATTAGATTTTTCATTTCAGCTGTGTTCTCAAATCTTTTGATCTGCCTTCTGCAGAAATTTCAAGAAGCAAAGCTTTGTTTTTACTTGTGTTAAAAAAGTTAGCAGTTAAGCTGACTTCTGGTCAAGTGCATGAATACTCCTTCCAGGTCTTTCAGTAACCATCTGCGTGACCTTGAATTAGATGAGTGTGTTTTTATAGTCTTTTACTCATGTTGCATTGGCCCAAACCAATTAAATTTAATTTAGTTCTGAATCCAGAAGTTGTGTAGCCATATCATTTTGTCATGGACCTGAACATAATATTCACTGCTGTTCACAAGCCACTACTATAAGTGTGGATTCTGGTTTGGAAATGACATGCAATGACCCAGCAGAAGAAGGTTACATCTGTATATTATGAAGTATAACAATTATGTACATGTGCAGGACTTAGTACTGTAATTAATACACGTCCCAAACTGGCAAGATTGTTACAAAAAAAATTACTCCAATTTATATCTAAGAAGAGCTTTAGAGGTAAGGCGAAGTAAACAAATGCTCAGGTATCAGTCTGCTGAGACTTCCTTTTTGATGCTGCTAGAAATTGGGACCAGCTTTTGCAACATCTTTAACAGCCCAGACAACCAATATCTCATGTGTGCACTCCTCATGTATAGCAGCTGTCATTCTCCCTCACCTATCATGCATGGCCCTCTGTCCACTGACAGCAAAGAATAACAAGCTTAGCTTTCCAAGGTCCTTATTGCAGCTCTCTACCCTGCTCTGGCCTTCTCTTTCATTCCCTTGATTGCTTGAGCAAACCCTATTCTCTTTGAGTTCTCAGTGCATCTTGTTTCCTCTATACATATACAGACTGAATATTCATGAGGAACAAGTTGTCTTTGGTGTCTTGATGTCAGGCACACTGCCAGTTCTTAGCGAATACATAATATTTACTTTTTTGAGCAAATTGATAAAATCCATTTACTTATGGACACTGTCTAAAAATAGGAAAGAAAGAAGTCTGCAAATGCTTGACTTGATATAAATTATTTATCCAATTCTATGCTTTGTATTTGTTTTTGTAAAGCAACATGTACCTGTTGCTTGCTTATTCTGTAGGAAAATTTCAAATTGAGTTTTACGGGATCATGCACATGAAGAACATTGTATTTGTCGATTTATCCTTCATATAGCTGTCCTACAATAGAGGCATAATAAGCTTGGTATCATCTGTGGTGTAACTCCATTTATTTCAACCTGGAGAACAGAAAACACAATATTTCCACTGAGTAAAATTGTACTGAGGAAGATTTAACACATTTAGGCACATTGAAGAAATTTGAATCATTTCACATTATTTGAGTGAACATTCAGACTGCGCTGCTAGATAAAATGAGATTCCATTTAAATTAGATTAAGTAAGACTCCATTTTACTATGAGAGGTGTTTCTGTGCTCGTCCTTGTGACAATTCATGCTCATATCCCACATTCAAGGACCAAAACAGAGGGATAGGTTGATTTCTTGGACTTTTTGGGGACTTATACTTCAGTTCTTCAGGATGTAACATTGACTCTGACTTGCTTTAGACTTTCTTGACTGCAAACAGAATTCCTTATGTTGCCAAGTATTAAGCAGTGTGTGACGGCACCTCCTTTCTCCCACATACAAGGCAAGGGAAGGTCGGCTGAGATTCATGCAAGCCAACAAAGGAGGTGGAAGAGACCTTATTTAGCATGAAAGACAAGCAAAGTAGCGTTTGCAGGAGCACAGATATCTAACTCCAGACTGCAGGAAAGTTCCTGCTGCTCTAGTAGATGCACCACTTCCCCTATTTTTAAGTCCTTACTCTTTCAGAAATAAAAGATGACAGCTGTCGCTCTGTGCTAATGAATAAATTCTAGGGAATTCTTTTGTCTTTTTTATTAAATAAGAGCAAACTAAGTCAGCAGCTTTGCCAAGCAACAGTTGGCTCATTTGTACCATTCCATCTCTATATGCTATATGTGAGATTACTGTAAGCATGCAAAAGTGGACGGAAATCCACTTGTGTCAATTAGAGAAGAAACTTCTGAAATACAAAAGGGAGAGCGAATGAAAAAGCAATCTAATATTAATGAACATTTAAAAATTCAACCCAGTGCTTGAGGTGCCATTGATTAGCCTGCCTAGCAAGCAGTCCCTTAGTGTTCCCAGTTTGAAGCCAATTGGCTTTTTCTTTCAGACCAGGGCTTTGTATGCTCAATTCTGTTCTCAATTATACTGGTATATATTAGGGGTAACACTGCTATCTTCAAAGGAATTATTCTAGTCACACCAGCGTAACTGAGATTAAAATTTGCCCCTCAGAACTCTCTAAAAAAAAGGTTGAAAGGTTATGGGGATCTCTATATACTGTGTGAATCAATTCCAGAGAAAACATGCTTTTAAGACAGCGTTAGTTCCTTATACTATTAAAAACAGCTCTTTATTGTCTTTAAAACCTATTTTAAGTTGATCACAGATTTTTAAATTGGCACATGTGCTTGTCAAAATATGCTGCTCTAAAATTAATTTTCTTTGAGGAATGTTTCCCTGAATATTGCAATCAATTAAAAACATGCTAATTTACACTCCCCAAGGCTAGATATCTATATTTAGTCTTTTCAATACTTTCTAACACTACCCGCAATTTTCCTCTGCACATTGGAGTAAATACAGGGAAACCTGGGAGCAGATTTCAAGTAGTCTGTAATGCTTTTTCTTAAACAAACAATGGGAAAATTGCTAATTAATATTTTCCATTTTTGTGCACAAGCTGTGAAATTGCACAACTAGCTGAAACTAATGAATCACAGAAACTCTCAATCTTGAGGGGAGTAAAATACACTAAAATTTAGTACTTGTAAGTCTCAACTGCATAATTTTCACAAACAATGAACTCATCAGAGTCACAAATATCCAGATATGCTTTCATAATATAAGTTGCAGGTGCAAAAATGCAAGTGTAAATTTTGCTGGCAGACTAGAAAATGGAGCCTTTCAGGAAAATGGTGTTTTATATATGCAAACGTACAACTGTAGGCTGTCTATTAATGGAATACCAGTTTGAATACACATATAGGACCTTGTTTTCAATTGCTTGTCACTTTGCCAGACTTGTTTTAATAGAAATTTCTCTCATGACTGACTTAATAAAAACTCAGTGGATTTTGGGAACACCATGTTTACAGTCTAATTCCTACTAGACTGTAGCAAATCTGAGCACACTTACACAGGGCTAGGAAAGTCTTTCCTTGCAATTCCCATTTAATTCTGGCGAAGAATGATACAAATGCATTTATGTTAAAATCATATAGGGAACATTCCCAACTATTGGAGCATAATTATTTATGCTGTTAAAAACTCTCTGGTGCAGTTCTGGCTCTGGGTCAACTATGACTCTCCCAGACAATTGCCACGCACAGTTGGGAGTTACAATAGGCCAAGTCCTA
>NW_009259864.1:652297-713793 GCF_000687185.1 Egretta garzetta | reverse complement strand
CTCCGTTCCAGCTGGCCTCAGTGCTGAGAATGGTCCTGGGAATGTTTAATTTATGAGTATAGATGTAGTCTACAGTGCCAAGAGGAGGAATTGAAAACAGCTGTCCTATGCTCTCAGTGCCTGAACTGCCAACCGTGGGTAGTACAGAGAGGCAAGAAATTGCCAAAGAACCAGGAAGGAAAGCCGGAGACAGATGCTCTGTTCCTGGGGTTGTTTGGGGAGGGAAATAATGGGATTGTTTAGGTCTGGAATGTTGTTTGGGTGAAGAATGGGAGCAACGGTTAAGACAGTAACCTTTGATATGTAGGCAAACAAGGTTTAAATTTATATCCTGCCTGCTTCAGGCCAACTGATAGAACTACTTAACAACTGTGCCAAGAGATTCTCTACAAACTGCTTTCAGTTTTTCCTGTTGATGCTGTTCCACTTTGTTCAACAGACAAAATTGTTATCTGGGACAGGAGAGAGAAGGGCCTGGAGTCAAGGCTAGGTGGTGCCAATAGCAGACTGAGCACTCTGCTGTCCCTACATATTCCTATGACCTAGCAAAAAAAAAAGTGAAATCTATTCTTAAATAAGGCTTAATTTCATATAGTTTCAGCATTTTCTGTACAAAGAATATCACATCCTTCCTTCCACATAATTTAGAGGACAAAACTTGGTCTGAATGGTTTGTATACAAGATTTTATTAATATTTCAGTATTACTATTTTTTGTATGTTCATTTGTACTCAGTCAAAGTGCAAATACATTTTTTTTTTCATGTTCTCCATACAAAGGACTTTCTTCAGCTCTTTCTGACATGGAAATGGTAGTATATTCACCTGTGAGTGGGTGCTTTTTTTCATATTATTAGAAACTTTAAGACCATTCTTCATGACTTCTGCAAGGTAAGCAGGAGATAGCACTGCTGTTGTAGAAGATGTGGTTCTCATCAGTTGTAGAAACCTGTTCCTGAATTTTGGAGGCCAATAAAAATAGGAAGAGTGAGCAGTGCATACTACTCATGACCATTAACCCACATGCCTGTTCTAACTGCAAATCAATCAGGCTTAAATTAAATTTAAAATAATACTAAAGATTCTAAAAAAAAAGCTGATGCTTTTTTGTCCTCTTCATTATTTTCAGCTTTATTTTATGGCTGTACCAGATGGCTCCAACAAAAAATAAATGATATCCATATACACTGAATCCTTACTGATGTGAAATTACTCACATTCATAACAATTACAATGTTAGCCCTACTGTAACAGGAAACACCTGTCCCACAATTCATTTTTGTCTTTCTGCCTCCTGCTTGCAAGATACAGATTTTGTCAATCTTCTTCTATGCCATGAATAATACTTGACTAATCTTTAAAAGTCAGCAAAATCATTGAGGCTGAGCCTGGCAGAGGCTGAATTCAGGATTCACGCAGCGATTGATTTCATTTGGCCCCCAAGTAGTACTTACCAGTGTTTTATCTTAAGCCAATGAGTGAGTACATCTTGTAGAGAAACTGTCTGATCCACTGACAAAATAATTCTGATCTTTCAATGAAAAACCCTGAGGAAACACAGACTCATTTGCAAACCTTGTTTAAAACTTAGCAACTCTGTGAAGCAAACTTGTTTCTACTTCCAAATACCATGGTGACTCTAATGGAAAGAAAGCGATTTTCCCAGAGAGACACACAGAAAGTGGCAAACTGGGGAATCTTGCCTTGCAGTAACAGTCTTCAGACTGATGGCTGAAGTTTCAGACTGATCTGCCATTTTCGAGGGGAAATATGTGAAATGCTTAGTTGAGCTATTACTGTATGAGACTTCAGATCTGTAGAAGTTTTAACAGTGTAGGAAGGATAGATAATATTTCAATGATGGATGTCATAGAACTGGTGCTTTCCTTAGCTTGTTATTTCATTTCTTCTACCTTTTTCAGGTATTTCTTAAGAGTCCAACCCTCCTATTCAAAACTCTTGATTTTTTGCCTCTCTGTGTTTTCTAAAAAGTGGATAGAAATATTTCCTGATCACATTTCCTTCCAAGTTACAATCTAGTAAAAATTGTATGTAAGACTATGACACAATAAGAATTTGTCATGCTTTAATACATTTAACACACATTTACATAAGAATCTTTATGTAAAACCTGGAATAAATTTCTTCCAGAGCTTAACTTTGAAAATGGCCTTTAACAGAGTCTTACAAAAGATGAATAAGAAAGAGGGCAAGGGTGAGCTTTGTTCTGTATGCTCACCAGCTTTTAAAAAGCCTCTCCAACATCTTGATGCCTCTCTCACACAGACTGTGCCACACTATCACTTCTCTAGTTTTCTCATCTGCAAAGAGTGAAATTTTCACAATTTCACTATTGTTGATAAGAACCATCAAATCTGTTCTTGAATAAAAAATCTCATTTATGGATTTACGTTGCTAGAAGAGCAGCCTTTCAAATGAGCGGTAAAGCTTGAAAGTAACAGAAGATTCAATGGTTTGTTTTTTTCATAAGGGTTACAATCTTATTTTTCACTTTTTTATCTATTTCTTTTACACTTTCTCATACTATCATGTGGTGTGCTGAAGCAGAATAGGTGTTAGTTTTTAGTCTGGAAGTAGATGTATGAATAAATAAGTGAATGAATTCTGTACCATGCTGCATTCTCTAAGGATTCTTAAGGGAATCCAGGCTACTGTACTGTAAAAGTGTACTCCTGAACTCACTCCTTTCTGGCAATACATACCTTTACCACAATCAGAGAGAATATCCTTGCATTATGAATCCACAAAATGGCTGATGAAGACAACAGAGAGACAACCATGCAGGTAAAGTAGGACTGAACACCTGCACTGAGAGAGAGAGAAGGGATATGTCTCCCTATCCCTGTCCCTCACAATCCTTCAGTTCTACAGTATTCAGAAATCCAGCCAAACCTCTAAAGGGATGTGCTATCACTTTTGTATTTATCCATACAGACCTGTAGACAGACAGTAAATACCATTTAATTTCACATACTGTAGCCGCAGATGTACTTTTCAAGCATGACTCTGCTTTGTGTTAGACAGCCTTCCTTTGACCAAGCCAAACCTGTAAAAGGCCTCAAGTTCACTCTGGTACTTACTGTGAAGTAAGCTGGTTAGAAAGATGAAAAGCACATTTTCCCATGCAATATCATGACATATAAGATTTTGGCAATTAATTTCTCAGCTGCTTTCCATTGTGCAACTGATGATAAGTAGCATAAAGCAGGAAATCTATATGCAGAACCTGGGGAAAGTGTAATAACGATAATAATAAAAAAGATATCTATCTGTTTTTTCTTTCTTGTAAGCACACTTTTATCACTAACTTAAAGCTGTATGCAGGTTCCCTATGTAGTAATATGTTAATGAAAATATTCCCATGTTTCCTTCCTTGTTAAAAAATGCTGTCTTATATGTCCTCAGCGTGACAAAACCTCTTAACATCACTTTGCAGTTCTCACACCATAAGAATGCCCAAAGTATCATATTTGACAAGCAGTGCAACATGGAAATTAATCCATCGATTGCTATTAAAATTATGATTCTTGACCACAGAGGCTAGTATTGAGGTACAGAAAAAAACCTGTACAGTAAGGTTATAAAATGACCCTCACTTAGACTTTCAAATAAGTGCTACTGACCTTCACTGGAGCTGAAAAGAGTTTCAAACAACTTGATGATCATGTATTTAAATGAGCTTCCCATTACCATATTTAAAATTAGGCATTTTAGGCAGAAGCAGAAATATCCCACTAACTCTGTTCAACCTTCTGAGCCTGACAGGTGAATTCTATCTGACTGATTTCAGATGGACTGTGTCCTTCATACCAAAACTTGTTAATCGAGCTCAACTTTGAAAGTGATTTCTACCTCCTATGATCTGTGTGAATAATCTGCAAGTCTGCCCAGCTGCCTTACAAGCATTCCTTTAAGATGTTTTACTTTACTTCTAATACTGTTGAATCCTAGTTTTAGAGAAGGGGGAATTATTTGGTTAAACTTTGAAATCAAAGCAGTTTAGATTCACTGTGCAGACAGTAGTTAAACCACAGCAAAGCTAAGTTGCTGTAACATCTTATAGCAAATTGTGGCAGAGCCAAAGGTGATCCATTACAAGTTTTCACATGCAATTTCATTAGAATAATGTCAGCATTTGCTGAATTAGTTAATTTTATTCCCCTTTCGTTCAGATTCATAACATACAGACCATAAATAACAGTCATGTCCTGGGAACGTTGTGAAAACCCCTGGGAGGGCAGACTGGCTTAGATATCTGCCACCACAGCAGTAGCGGACAATATTTATGAGCTCAGACTCAGATTATTTGTGTTAGTGGCATAAAATTCTGCTTTTTATTCACCTGGAGACTGTTTCAGTTCAGCTACTGGACACTGCTCATGCTCAGAAAACCAAAAGATAAATGGTACTCACAGTGGCTGACCACCTGATAGGGGGTAACATTCAGCCCTCGGTTACATTAACAGTTGGAAGACAGGTTCTGTTAATTGCTTAGTGGAACAACAGTCTTGGTTTTTCCAAGGAGCCATAAGAGTGTCTGATTTGTCTGGCTCACCCTGTCTCCCATCCCCCAATTGTGGGTGACAGCAGAGATTTCCTTAGAACTACAAGACTTTAAAAAAAAATTGAAACACAACCCATATGTCACGTTGTAAAAAATGCAAAATATGCTGGATCTGTAAAAGCGGCACACCAGGCCATATGCTTCAGACAGAACAGCTTGCATACGTCTAGGCCTCTACACTGACTTCAGGAACTGAAAACAGTGGCTAGTCTACTCTACGCTTTTCCACTTGTTAAATTTGTTTTGCTAAACTCAGGTTTACATCTGAAGCCAGGGGAATAAAAAAAACCAAACCTCAGTCTTTCTGAAAAGCTTGAAGCTGATGATTGGCTGCTTATTTTCTGCACTGCTTTGATCAGTCATGCTGTGACCAAGTGAAGTAGAACAACTGCAAGGTTTTCCAGGACAGCTGTTCAAATCCAGAGGTTCAATGTGGAATGAGAAACAGGGGCCCCGTGTTCAACACCAGGCGAGTTCAGCATACCGGTGGTAGCACACTCTGTGCAGAAGGTGACACTCTGCCTGGTTTTGCCATCATCTCAAACACTTTCCTGCCACTTCCTAAAAGGCTAAGCAATGTTAATTCTTTTATTCAGACCTAATTCCCACAACATTATCCTTCACAAAACAAAACCTGCATGAACACTGCATTAAAGGGCTGTTTCAGTCTGGCAAATGCCAGGAAATTCTGGAGTCATTAACCTTCCTTATTGTGCACAGTATTATGGAGGTCTTTGAACAACAGGATACTTCACATACTGTATCCTATGTGGTATAAGAGCTAAAATATGCACAATTAAGCAGGTTAATATTCAGCTTTAACCTCTGTGTTTCGATGATGAAACATCAACAAAGCAGTAAAAAACTTTTTACATAGAACAGTGCAAATGTTTGCACATTTTGGACTTTCTGCAAAAACAGGCTTTTGAAGAAAATATGCAAATCAGAATACATCTACCCTTGCTATAGCAAATCCTTACCGAAAAGAGAGAAAGAATTTAAACAGTAAGTTTTTCACTTGTGCGTGTCCCAGACTCCTCATAAAAACGAGTGAACATTTTCAACAGTGTGCAAGCCAGCTCCTCAAATGTTATCTGAATTTTGCAGAATCATTTCCCTCAATTAATGACTGTCAAGTCAAGATATATTTTCTACAGGACATCAGACTGGATGACCTTATCGTGTCACATGGCTTTAAAGCCTTATGAATCTGCTGTTACTGAAGTGAAATCCTAAACTCCCAACTTACGGTTGCAATTTCATTTTTGCGTAGTATCTTTACCTCACACTGAATAATGTTTGCTTCTTTCCCAGAAAGAACAAAACAAAGCTGGTTTATTTGATTTGGCTTTTTTTTTTCTTAAACTCGGGACTTGATCATACATCCTCGTCCCACTGCAGCTGTGCCAGTGAAAGATTTCTCCATGCCAGCTGCTTGTCACTACGTCCACTGGGAGGTTTTCATCCCCTCCAATCTATCTACTAAGCTGCTTTGCAAATGGTCCCTTATTTGTTGCTGTCAAAATGAATAGTGTTAACAAAACCCTGCACGTTAGACTAACTTTTGCAATTTTAGACTGAAATAGGTCAAAGGATACCCATACAAACCGGGTCACCTAGCAGATCTGAGGGAAAACTCCCATCTCATGGGGGGTGGAGGTGTGCCATTGCAGGCTGGCTGGCTGAGGCAGGAAATCCCTCCAGCAGACATGCTGAATCTCTTCCGCAGGATATATGATCAGCCTCTTCCTCTGTAAAATCCATATGGTGTTTTCATATTGCCATAGAAGTTTGAAAGGAAGTATTCAGAGTAGAGCTAATCTTAACTATCAGGGAGTAAGCACACGAATCACTAGACTCTGTCCTGAAGAGGATCTCTATGTCCCCAGACTCTGCTGTGCAGTAATAATCAGCCTCAAACATGTTTTACACATAGCTTTGAAATAAAGACATGGAACAAAGTAACAACCTATACAGTCATGAGAATCCTGTCAGGAGATCTAACAAAATAGCTCTTCTGTTTGCATAACGGTGGTCTAATAACCTCTTGTTTACCCAGATGTGTTTTTATGTAAATACGTATTGCCTCTACAGCTTTTATTTTCCCTGGAAACGGACAGACATATAGAGAAGTGGATTTTTATACTAGGCATCAAGTATTAGATTTATTTTCACCGCTGAAATAAGGCAATTTTTTTTTTAGTTACTTGTGTTTACGCAGGTAGCATGCATTCTGTTTGAACAAATAAATAAATAAAAATTATAAGTAGTAAGGTAGCTAGTTATTTTGATTTTCAAAGAAGAAAAAACATACAATATCTTGCAGACAAAATTCAAACAAATTTGTCAAACCTATCTAAAAACATCACTAAATCTATCATCATTACTAATGCAGGTCTAGAAATTTCTTCCAATAATAGTAATTATTATTAATTTACCATTCCATATGGATGTTACAACATGTGTATTCTAAAAGGTCTTATAGTATGTTACCTTAGTACTTCCTAAAAGTAACAAATACAATATACGGCCTACATATGTGTCTATATTTTCTAATGCTGTCAGTAGAGTTGCGTGTCATTCATGGCACATCGGTTTAGTTTTTCCATGTTGTTTTACTTTAGATTTGACAAAATAACAGAAAGTTCATATTTTTTAATATTAATTTCCTTAAAATACTTTCATGTTTACAAACACCTGTGCTGTTTTGTCACTCAAAAATGGTGATGTATTAGTTTTAACAAGTATATTTCATGCACTGTTAATTATATTCAAGGGTTCCAAATGTTATACTGCTTATCCTTTTGTGATATAGATATGAACATCAAATTGCTTTTTGTTTTTAATTCTTCAAAGTTGTTCTGAGAAAACAGATTAAACAAATTCTCTACTCTTGTAGTTATACTGGAAGCAGCATTTCAGCTTTGTTCTCAGGATTGGGCACTCCTTAGTATAACACCCTGTATTTTCCTAAGTTCTCTGAACACTGACTTGGTTTTATTATGCTGCTAGTTACTGGTTCATCATTCTTATTTAATTTTTTCACAAGTTTCTATTAACAGTCTATGAAGTTTTGCTTTCCAGGAGTCTGGAAGGGAGCTGAAATTAAAATCAAGTGTTAGTGTGTTAGCAAAGGTAAAAGAAAAACATGACATGAGAAAGTCAGTGGCCCCAGCTAAACTTGCATGCCCTAAGGTTCAAGAACATAAACTAAAGCATGCACTGCAGTAGTGCCAAATACAGCTATTCCTGTTATGTCCAAGGAAAAAACTCAACCAGACATCATCTGTGTTTCCTGAACTGAACATGTCAGTTGCAATGAAGTTTAGGAGGTGTTCTGTTCTTGCTGCAGGAGCTGAGTCATTTATAGCATTGGTTTAAATTTGTCTAGCTACAGTGGTTACCATCCCCAGTTCTCCATCCCAATTCTCTGCCACAAATTTACACTCCCACAGCAGGGATATCTGAGCAGGCTGTGAAAGGCATGGCTGCTGATGAACCATCATAGTTTACAGACTGTTATGCTAACATAAACCAGCACTAACTTTAATATACTTTACATTAATATGCCTGGCAGGAGATAGGAAGGCAGACCACAGGAATGGAAACTGTTTCAGCTGTCCCAAATTAATTCATTCTATTTATGAGTCAAAATCTTTTATGTCTACAAACTATCCAGATGGAAGCTGTTGAAAGATAACCTCTTCCTCTCCACCTCAGATGGAGTCATGGAAAGACACAGGGTAATAAGCTAACATTTCTGAAAATGCTTGTATAAGGACAGCCTTAACAAACTTCTACTTATCTGAGGGGAAAGATAATATTATTGTAGAAAAGTTAGTAACGAATTAATTTTTTTCACTGCATCCAGTTATAAATATGCACCAACCTAAATAAAGCTATCATTTGCTCAAAATCTTTGTCAAGAAAATGAGTTGTAAAACTGTTCATTTTTAGTAACAGCAGTGATACAACTGAAGTTGTCAGCTCATTGTTAAAATCATGCAGAGTTCAGTGCGGGAATAGCAGGGAACTACTTTCATTTTTACCATGTGAAACCTGAAACAATCTATGATTTCTGTAGCTCACTCAGCTGGGAAGTTCAAGGACTAAAACTTCACAGAGTTCTTCCATGTTCCTCACATGTTTCATATACTAAGGTGTGAAGTAAAGAGAATGGGTGCAGCAGGATGTGGCTTTGATGAAACACAGCAAAATCTAGCCCCACTGCATTTACTGAGGCATAAAGCGACTAGACCCTAAATCAGTTCTTTACTCTTAGCCTGGTATAACATAATTCAGAGAAACATCTTGCAGAGTAAAACTTCTTTGAACAGACTATGCAAGCAGATACTGTACATCTGTGAAATGTCTTCAATCTATATCAAAACTGGCAGAGGTGAGATGTCCTGATGTTTCATCTGAATGGACACTGCATAGAAAACTGCTGCCAGGACACATACGGTTCTCAGAGCAATGAAGGGGCAATAATACAGTGTTTTTAAGGAAAAGTAGTGCATGTACAGATTGCTTGCACCCAGGGGTCATATGACCCAACTCAAGACACCTGTCACTGTAGTGATCTACAACTGTTTTCAATTTAAATTAACACATCTGAAACACAAAATAGGGAAGCAAAAATGGAAGAAAAATTTGTCTTCCCTGAGGAAAAAAGGTAATTCTTCATATTAACGCTTTCTCACAAAGACAAACGATGCACATTTATTTGCTCAAACTGTTCATTAGGCCTTTAAGCCAATAAACTGAATGAAAGACAATATTATTTACAAAGTGGGAAATATCTGTCAGAAAGGGGGACTGAAAGATATTTGGCTATATTAAGCATTGTAATGAAAATACAATATTGAAAGTTTAAAAAAAAAAGTTTTTTATTAAAAAACAGAAGAATAAATCTTCCATTTTTAGGTAAAATAGATACAGAAAGCTCATCCAAATCTTAACGAAGCATTTTGGAAAATTTCTTTTTCAAATTCATTCATAAAGATGAAAGACTATATGAAAGATTATAAAAAATCAGTGCATTTAAAAGTTATGCATCATTCATTAAAATAGGTGGTAAGAAGCAGAAGGCAGTATACTTTTGTAGCATTCATATTTGTTCTTAATTGTGATAATAAAGAAAAGTATTCAACTGGAATAGTCTGAAGAATAGCGGAGGTATACATTTTTAGAAGACACCAAGGATTTTCTTCTCATAAGAATATATTTTTTAAATATCTGGCATTCTGCACAATCCAGTTAATCCCCAAGCAAAGAATGCCCTTATGAACCTTCAAATTAATCTATGTTCCTAGGTATAATTTATCAGTACATAACTCATCCAAGCCTGGAAGCAGATTCTGTCAGAGGCAGAAGACTCTTTCCAAACTTTTCTTGAGATTGTTGGGGGAAATTTAACAAGTAGTCCCAGGAGGCCTCAAGATCCTTTTCCAGCTCACTACTGCATAAAATTTTACCAAATAAAGCCATAGTTAAGTGATTCTTTAAAAGTGGTGTCTCAACTTTTTCATGATATACAGGAAATAAAGTAGACATCAGGAACACAGACATTGGAAACCACTATTATGGGAGAGCTTAGCATAGAAAGGAATAAATAGAACCCATCATAGGCTGATGAAGTATAGTTCAAACAAATCCCAGAAAGGCCTCTTTCATTGATTCACCACGGGTCAAATTTATTTGGGGAAAAAAAAAAAGGAGGGTGCTTATTTTATTCTGGTATCGTAGAGAAGGGAAAACAACGAGGAAAACCAAGAGAGAAGAGACATGACTGAAGTAATGGATAGGAAATTATACTTGAAACTACCTTTTATAAACAAGAACAACAATTCTGATTTTTTAGGGGAGGACAGGTTGGGGAAAAGAGTTTTGAAGCTTTGGGGAGGGACAAGACTTTAAGTTAAAAAACTTAAACAGTAGATTTTGAGTAAAGTTGAAATAACTAATAATTCCTGGATAATAGCAATATATGTGTGAATTAATAGGAAAGACTGAGCTTCAGAATTATCTAAAGTAAACAAAGGATAACCTTAATAACTACCTGTATGCTGGATGTTTCTTGTAGAAAGAGGTCTGCATGAAAGATGACACTGAAACTTATGGTCTTCATGACAAGAAGGGTCATATCCTCTAAAGTAAATAAGAAGCTATAATACAGAGAGGACTTTCAGGAGAACAATGTGGATTTGTTGGTTAGATAGCCACAAAGACTGCTAGACAGAGGTTTTAGTATGAACAGAAGGAAATAGGTGTGAAATAGAGATAGATCCATGAGTCAGTAGTACAGAGATAGGCGATGAATTTGTGTCTTCAGGATAACTCAGAGATAAAATATTACAGGTGACAGAGAAAAGGACAAAGAATGGAAGCCTCACTGAAAGATTAAGAAATGGAAGAGATCAAGCATAAGGTACACTGAAAGAGCTCCTAAAAAGACAGAAGAGGAAATTAGAGGGAATGTCATACCAAATTGAGATACGATTTCAAAATGTGTAAATGCCTTATAATGTCTGAGGTTGCTGATAGCAGGTCAAGAAATACTGGAACTGGGTACTACTGTCTAGGAAGAGAACTTCAGAGACATTGGTAAGAGTAGAGAGGCTAGAAAAAATATGGAAGGGGAAGAAGAAGAAATGGAAATATGGCAGCGTCAGATAAAAACAACTAAGTAGGTGGAATTTACATGTTGTTAATAGGGTAGGATTTCTCTGTTGGCATTGATACTGCTTTGACTGAATGAAAATTCACTATTGATGTGTTAAGGTCTAAGTCTGAATCATTTTGCAAGTGCTATATTGCTCTCCTCTAGACATATTAGTGAGTTAATCTGTCTTAACTTTAAAACAGTTTGGAAGGATTTTAATTCTATAAGATTCCATCTGTGCTTAATTTTATGACTCTATATTGTTAAGGTGTAGCTTAAGGTATGGATATTATAGATTGGGTAGTATTGTTGAAGGTCATTCCAAAAGTCTGCAGTGTTCTCTTTATTCCCTGAAATAGTTACACAGGTCTGGAAATCAACTCTTGATCTGGTATATCTGAGCACTTCTGAAAATATCAAAAATAAGGTTAATCTCATGAGATTTCCCAAAAGAAATTCAAATTAGAAGGAGGTGAGTTAGGAAGATAGCAAATTTACATATGAAGATAGTTTTATATCTATGCTGACTGAATTTTATTTCTAAGATGTGAAGGTAGTCCATCCTTTTTATAGAGTATAGATCTTTATAACCTTAGAGAAAGTATCTTCTTTCATCGTAAAGCTGCCATGATCTATTGCAGAGAAAATAGAGTAGGTTTGGTGTTTCCTTTTCAATCCTGCCACTAGCTTACTATACAGCTATGCAATCTGATTAGGCAAACCAGCCTTCTCTGTGAATGAAGAAGTACTAACCTCCCATGTAACGTGTTTTCACAATTACTAACAAAGAGTATTATGTAACATGTAGGTAAGTTTATTTGAAGTATTAGGTATTTGCCAACTCTGGTTGTAGCATGGGAAATTCTCACTGAAAATGCTTTTGCTTTGAGTGATTCTCTAAATTCTCATCTTTAAAGCAGTCACAGGAGCAAAATTATTTCCTATTTCAAGGCAACATTTCTACAGCATATTTTACTCCTGATGGATATCACTGGGCCCCATCATGCTTATATAACTTATCTGAGTGAGATGACATGTAATTACATCATCCAGAGCAGCACTCAGATAGTACTACCTCCCCACTCATGTTTTTTCAGGTGTGCTGGGTAACTTTTTAGAGAAGCAAGAAGAGTCCAGTTTCCATTGATGTTGTTTGCTCATTTCTAGCCATGTGCTTTTCACATGTCTAAGTGCATGCTATTTTCCTCCCTTTGTAAAAAAATACCTCCATACAGAAATAACTCCTACTGTAGCTGTTATAGGGGCATTTAACCCATTGTGTTATTTTTCTGAGTACGCGTTGCTCAGTGGCAATAAGCGTGGCCTAATTTAAGCCCTCAGTGTGCATTTATAAAATATTTGGCACAAATCTTCAATATTTATGGTGCTATTGGCAAAGGTTGTCATACAAAGTAATAACGAAATTAACGCATATTGCTGTATATCAGTCTCATCAGAAAAAAAAATCAATGTATGATATTCTTGTATCTATTTTTGTTGGGTTTTTTCTACAAGTAAGCTGAGTTAAAAATGTTGTTTCTCTTCTGTTTACAACCCAAGATTCCCAATTCTGACTTGAATTAATGATTCATATACAAATCCATTTACATTTTTTTTCTACTAGAGTAAGTAGTAGTTTAAGTTTGAATCATGCACTTGAATGTTTCAATTATAATTCAAGATTAATGGGTATGAAATATGCTTGCGTTGGTGAATTTCAGCAGAAGTATCTCTAGGAATGCTTTATATGCAAAGCTAAGATATTAATTTTATCATACTAACTTTGCCACATTATGTATTAAAAGAAGTCTGAGTCAGCATCTCTACAATAGGAGGATGATGCTTAAATGTTCACTCAAAACTTGTATTTCAATGGATATTAGCCATTTAAACATTTATATTGTCATAGTGGTTGTTCTGTGCTGTATAGAAAGAAAACTGCATGGCAAATTTTCTTTTAGTGGATGTTTACTCAGCTAATTCACAAGTTTGATTTGGTTTGGTTTAGTTTTAAGGGAAAAAGAAAAAAATACTTTTATTTCCTCCTGGAGAGTCTGGAAATGGTTCTAAGTTGAAAGAATATCAGGGAGAAACTATAAGAAGATCACTTTGCCTTTTTGCAAATGCTGGCTTTTTTTTTCATGTTTGTTCTCACAGGTTGTAACATTTTAAAATTACACATTTGTCAACAAATTCAAACCTGGACACCAACAAGCTCACCTTCTGAGCTATGGCTTACATAATTGCAGAATGAGGAAAAGTTAGGCATGAATTCAGAACGAGCATGAGTGGATGATCTCAACAGAGGGTATGTTTCAAACCATCTTCTGTACAGACTTAGGCAATCTTTCCTGACCTCTAGCAAGACGCCTCTGAAACTGGAGTTTTGAGCCTCTGAACTGCTTTCAACATTTGTCTTTACCAGGATCCTGAAATCTTTGTCAGGTAGCTAAAAGCAATTTTGACTCTGTGTCTTTGATTGAGGCTTTTCTGGTTCTCCTTTAAAAACTCCAGAATTTGCCATTCTGCTGACTCATAGTAATTTTATGGAAGAGTTTTTAAAAGGTATTTGGTTTGCTTGTTTCTTGTGGTTCAAATTTTGTTTCCAATGTCTTATGTCATTCACACTCCCAAGTGTCAAAATTGAAGTTAGTATCTGAGTAAATATTTCCAGAAGTGGTAATGATTGTCAGTCATTATAGTCTTCTCAAGGGCAATATAATGGGCATAATACACAAAACTTATCTAATAGACATAGTTTAAATTACTAAATAAATGTATTAACAGAATACAGAACTAAATGTCACCACATGCATTACATCAGAAGTATTCTATTATTTTTGACTGCACCTATGCTGTCCTATGCTGTGCTTTGCTACTAAGATCTTTTTGAAGCCAAAATCCCTCATTGGCCATAACATCCAATCTTTGATGCACATGTGAAGGTATCAAGAGAGGAACCTAAATATATAGTTTGGGCTAGATTTTGCAACACGTTCTTGTGTGCACCTTCATGTAATCTATATAGCTTTCCCGTAATCTGTATAGCTTTATAATTGGGAAATTACTACCAGGAGAAGTCTCAAAACCAGAAAAATGTATTCCAAAAAGCAATATGGTGTCACTACTCCACCCAACTATTCCTCATTTTTTCCATGGTCTTACGTTGAAACAACCTTTCTCAGTCACTGTCCTGCAGGTGTGTCCAGCCCTGCTGTTTGCTGTCCTGGCAATGATATCACATACATGTCAGAAGCCCCCTGGTTAACTGAACATTCACTTAAAAAACCCAGCATGCATAGCTGATACCAGTGTAACAGCCTCTAGCCACCTATATATTTGAAGTTCCATCTTGGGTATCTATAGCCAGATTTCACCTTCTCTTTTCCCCATGCTGAGGAAATCAATCAGATGCAATTATATCTTTGCTCCAGCGGTGCAAAATAGTGCCCTTTCTGGTCTAAGCAAAATAACCTGTACAATTCCTGGGACAGCAATAATATGAAGAGAAATCAGAAACACAACTCAGAATTGTTTGATTTCTCTTGGGATCATATTTATAGGCTCTTCTTTCTCCTTTCTTTTCCCTTAAAGAAGAAAAGAAAATTACTTCTTTTTTTTTATAAGAGGTTGGCACATTTTGTTCTGTCTGTTTCATTTGTCCCAGTCTCTGAGCCAGGAAGAGTGAGTTATTACCTTCTTTGATGAGATTGTCTGCCATGTAGGTCCATGCACTCTTAAAGGGGTAGCAGAAAATTCTAGGAGTGTCTGTGGTGGACTCCAGCTTGAGACTTCTTCCTTGCTCTTATAGAGTTAGCATTTTCAGGGTCTGGTGGTCTAGGTTTTCTTCCCGTTAAGTTGTGGATTATCCCATGTCATTTGGGAGGGAGATACCCTTGCCTGAGTATAGGTTTCCTTCCCCTGTACACTTCTCTATTGTAATTTTGATCTTTCTTTGTAATCAACAACAAAGTACTGGTTTCAAAGGGAGAAAGATGTTCATGCTGAAGCTATCCATGAAAGGCTATTCATCTTTAGATAATTATTGAAACATTGAGTATTTTACAAATGCAGTGTGGGGAGGTTAAATTATCCATATTCAGAGAGTTTTATATTTATAAGCAAATACCAAATCACACACAGTATTTCTGAAGTAAGAGTACTCAAAACTTCATTTAGATAAAGCTATCTTTTGTCATTAATGCTATCTGTTTCAAATTACTGGATTCTCTCGGAATGAATTATAGCAAAATCCAAGGGAATGTTTTCTCTAAACATTCTACATAATTACTTTAATTTATATTGCATTTCATGTTGTCATCCAGTGCATTGTGTCTTCTTGTGATATTAAACACAAGAAGCACACGACCATAAAAACAGCAAATATGAGTTTATGGAGGATATGCTCTGTTTCATAACCATATTCAAACTTTAGAATGCATAATACTTTAATTGTCATATGATAACACTCTCATAGACTTAAGGTTTCAAGTATTCTATTCACATTCCTAGTACATACAAATATATATGCAAATTTGTTGCATGTGCATTCAGTTTTATGAAGATATGGAAAAATATTGGCACTGATACCATCTGTGGGATACTCTGCTTGTCAGTAGTCACTAGCTGATTGTCAAATCATTGATTAATATTTCCTGAATCTAGTGGCTCACGTGACTTTTAAATAGTTTAATTATGCATTTATTCAGACCATTCTTCCTCAGTTTAAGAGGGACTAGAAATGTAAGACTGTGTCAAAAATCCTTATGAAAGGAATTTTCAAGGTACATTATACTGACTGTTTTCCACTTTTCTTCAAAACCAGTGATTTCAACATTGAGGGCAGTTGGGTTGGCCAAGTTTGATCTAACTTTTGTCAATTCATGTCTTTCTAATAATTTCTGTCTGTATCATGTTTGGAAATGGTGGAAGTACATATTCTACAGTTTTTCCCAAGACCAAAGCCCTTGAACTCTGAATCTTCCTTTCTGCATTTAAGGAAGATGAGTATAACGTTAGCTTTTTTAATGTTAGCTTTAAGCTGGCTAGTGTTAGCCAGCCAGTTAGGCTGGCTGGCCCTTCTAGGATTTATATTAGGAAATTGTCATCAGCACAGCACAGAATCTTCCTGGCTTGCTTGCACTACACTGTGTTGACTTGGTAGATGTTTGAATGGCTGAAATCCATGCAGGTGAGACTTTCCACCAACAGCAAAAGTCCTCTGACTACCAGCCTTCATCCTCTGCATCCTATATGGAAAGTGGTTGGTAACAACGAATCACCACAACAATGCCAGTGTGCTTTTGCCTCCTAGCAATATCCAGAGAGTTTTAACAGCCCTGTCTTTGGCTTTATACTGGAGTTCTGTGCAGTCAAAAAGGTACTTACATAGAACATAAATACCTCTTAAGCGGTGAAAACAGAATTTTTTCAGTCCCTTCATTTCATCCTTAAGTAACATTACATACAGAATTGTCTACACAAAGCCCTATGATTTGGATTACTGTAATATTATATGCCTTCCCATGATATTCTGAGGTCAGTATTTTGTTTTATTTGGTTATGTTGAGCTGTTTGAACAATTAGAGAGGTATATACATAAATGCCTAGGACAACAGCAAAAAACAATTGGCTTCTGAACTGTTTCATTTGTTTTGAGGGCTCCAGGTAGGACTGAACAGATGGTAGGTTAAACATCAAAAGATGGAAATGTATTGGAGGGAATTAGTTGACTGTGATGTCCATTTGCTAAGAAAATTTTGACAAACCAGATTTATTTTTTTTTCCCTGAGGGTAAAGTGAAAGGCATGGGTTCAGATGAAGAGCTAATAGAATTTTCAGGCACTTCTATATCACCATATTTACAGACAGGTGGCATCTTTAAGTTTACTTATTAGAACCTTTTTTCTCTTTTAGGACTGAGACAACTGTTCTCTGAAACAGAAAGGTTTTCTGAGTTATTTGGCAAAGCAATATCAAGAAATGTTTCCTAGATATCTTGCCTGGTATTATTATCAGTAATTATTTCTCCATGTAATCTTACTCAGTTTGTTCATCAAACATTTAAGTAGAAGTGATATTAGTGTAGCCAACAACTACAAACAAATAGATAAACAGGTTTAGGTAACCTACTTGCATGGAATCATAGACTCACAGAATAACTTAGGCTGGGAGGGACCTCAGGCCTTCTGGTCCAACCCCCAGCTTGGAGCAGGTCAGTAGAACAGGTTGTTCAGGGCATTGTCCAGTTGATTTTTTAATATCTCTGGCAACAGGATACTTGTTCCAATCTCTGTCCTTTCATTGTGATTTTTTTTTCCTAATATCTAATTAGAAGTTGTTTACTGGAGAATTTTTCTTCCATACATTCACAACTTTATTAGTATAGCTTTATGTTCTTCTCTAACTTTGAAAAAGGTGAAACACTTGCCTGGGATAGTACCATTGAAATCTGGATGACCGAGTCTTTTTTATACTGCTACATTTGGCCTCCTAGATTCACAGATGTCAGAATCATAGGGAAAAAAAATAAACATGAATGCAGTTGTCTCACAGCTTGAGAGACTAATACACATGTGCAGATGATGTAAGTCTTCTCTGCTTGTGGTCCAGTTGAGCCCAACAAATATGTTGAAGTAATAAAGCATAGCCAACGCTACACATATTGCTTAGGGACAATGGGAAGGCATTTCACTTTATTGTATCACCAGCTGTAGACAAAGCCTTGTCATTTCTGTCTGTCACACATTTTCTTTGCCATTTTTGAAATCACACTTTAGTTTCATCTCCATCTGGGGCAGAAGCAGGGGTGTTGTAATATTGCAAGAAAAACTGATTTTTTTTGGTATTTTTAGCTTGATTGGATGATGAGAGCTCTGAAAATGCCATGACATAGACTGGTCTTTTGATGGTTATAGAGAAAGTTTGCAGATGCAATAGGCTGACCAACTGCACAGCAAAAAGAAGCTTAGGATGACAAGTACTACATTAGCACAGCTCATATGGGAAATGACATTTTTCTAGCAGACATAGATATGCCCTGCATGCTTCAGCCAAATAGGGATTCTTCAGATCTGTTCTTTGGCTTTTTGAATATGTATTCATCAATTTTATACATGTCATTAGCACATTTCATGGAAAACAGGAGAAATGGTAAATTAAATTATGCCCCAACATGCAAATGTAAATTAAGGGTTTGGCTTTGTATATGAAACTCAGTAGTTAAACAGCTTATACAAAATGAATGGGAGATAATTGTTCAATGTTAATTATGCTAAATTATATTGTCCTTAGAATAGGCTAACAGTAGAAGTAAGAAATTATTTCACTTTTATTAAGTATTAAGCAGCAACCTTATAATATTATTGACCATTTGACCTCTTTTGGTAATTTGTCAAAATTACACTGAGGAAAATATCTTTTTCTGTTCCTTCATGAACATAGAAATGGAGGCAGTAAAACAATTTCTACTCCTCTTTAACATGGTCACTGTTACGTATCAGTAAAGTCAAGAACGGAATGACAGTGATCTCAAGATATAGTTGTTGATTGTAGTAGAAATGAACAAACTTTATGTTCTGTAGAGACTTGCTAGGTTCCTGCAATGAACCTGCTGGACTTCTAGTCCCTATCTAAGCTCTGCTGAGAGTGTCTTGAATTGATTTCTTTTGTTGGACCTCTCTCTTGCTCTACCGGAGAGCAATAACTACATTGAAGAACAAGCCATCACCTCTTGTAACATGTAAGATATGATTTGATGATTTTTTTTATTTGAAATTATGAGTTTAATGAAATTTAAAATCACTGTCTTGGAAAAGTAGTAATTGGACAGTGGAATAACAATACATAGGACTGAAAACCAACAAAAATTTTGTTCTGAAATATTGTCAAGTACTTCTGAAAAAAAATCTTCCTTTAACTCATTTATAAAAACTATTCAAATTAAAATATAACCACACAGTCCATCTTTACCAAAGCCATGTGTTGTTTAGGAGTTTAACAGAAGCTTTCCTCAATATTTGTATGTGTTCTAACTCAGCTAACAATTTCAACTGAATCTCATAATAGAGCTCTAAACACAAAGCTCTCTGTATCATTCTTAACCAAAGGAAACAGTAATTAAATAAGCAATATTAGCAAAATATTGGATATATTCAAAAGTATTATGGACATGGTCCTGGGTAGCCTGCTCTAGCTGACCCTGTGTGATCAGCTGCATTGGACAAGACAACCTCCAAAGGTCTCTTCCAACCTACACCATTCAGTGATTCTCTGACAAATTCCAGGATAAAATATTTGAATAACTGCTCCTTATTTTTCTCCGTTCTAGGATTTAGAGCTGCTTTCTAGTCTGTGGTTTGTGTCTGAAATAACAATGTTGTAAAACCATTTCAACCTTCCCTGTCATGGATGCATATATTTTTGTAAGGTGTTATCAACCAAAGATTGCTGACTATGTTTTTTCTTTTTCTTTCTCCCATGTCCTGTCTCTTTCAATACATCCCTAGAGATTCCAACAGTAGTTTCTATACTTTCTAATAATTTAGTTATCCTGACTTTCATTCTCTGCAGAGAAGATTTTGCAAAGCCATGTCTCAAATTTCAATGGTATAATTCTGAACCTGGTCGTGCTAAACATAACTGCATCAGAACATTCACATGAACAGACCAATATTAATTAATAAGACAAGTCAAACCCACAGACATGAGTGAACTTCTGCCTCGTCTAGAAAGCTGATTCAAACTGCACGTCAAAGCTCTAATTCATTCCATCTCTTTTTAAACAAAGTATCTAATCTAAACTAGGAGCCCAGTCACCTTCATCACCAGTTAATAGAGAAAGGAGGCAGATCATTTTTGAAGGAATGTTTTATTCTGTTGACTGCCCAGGAAGTCTAAGATGATCAGGCCACTAATTTAAGCAGATTGGTGATGTGGAATGAATCTGGATATATGTGGTAACTGTCCAAACAGATGGAGCGTACGCACCTGCAACATCAGGAACCTGAGCAGACCTCATCCCTTAAAAAACACAAGCAAACATAAACAGCTGTCACTCAGCTCTTGAATCATAAGGCAGCAATTAACACTGTTCCAATGAGTGAGAGACAAAGTTTCATAGCCTCAGCCTGAGGGGCTGCATCCTCACATCTTTTGTCTCATCAGATTATAGTGTAGTTTAGGGTTTAGGGTAATCCTCATTCCTTCTGAAGAAGCTTGCTCATGTCCAGTTGTGTCCTTTCATGTCCACTTGTCTCCAGAAAGGAAGTCTACATTCTGTTTGTGTGATTTGTAATATTTGTTTCAGTGATAGTCTTTTGTCAAATGCATAAAAAGCCATTGAAGGAAGGAACACAAATTAGTGTCCTCACTAATTGAGGTGATTTGAAATGTTATCAACAAACAACTTTCCCCTGTTGATGTTTTACAGAATTGAGATGTATGGACATATTTAGAAATAATACAGCAACCCAAAGAGGTAACTCTGGGACATTTTAGAATCCAAGGCAACTTGGTTTTGCTCTCTCTCTCTTTTTAGCCCCTACTACCTCTGCTCACCCAAATATTTCTCTTCTTGATAGCTGCAACTAGAAGGGCTTTAGAACACTTTTCCCAGTATGATGGTGCCCTTCTTTTACTAGAGCTCTAGGACCATAGCTAGCATCCATGGACACATGTGGAAACCTCATACTGACATCTAGGAACCAATTCAATACCAACTATGACACCAGAATAATATTAAATATGACTATGTTCCAACATTAAATTTAAGCAATAAATAACTTTTATGTAAAACTTTCTACATTCAGATCACAGAGAGTCCTATAAAATGAATTTTATCAATAGTCATATTTTACAAATGTAAAAGCTCATAAATAGAAAAACAAAGATGGTTGCTTAACATGATGCCCAAATTTATTGTCTTTTCTGGAAAGGAAGAATTGTGCTGCTTTGAGGTCAGATTCTTTAACTCCTGAATATACAGACACTTAAAACAGAAATGTGAAAGTGAGACAGAAGAACAGTGATAAAGGAATTCTAATTAATTCCATCAAAGTGATATAGAAAAAGTGCAAATGTTTCAGTTTCACATTTTAGTCTCAGTCTGTAGCTTTATAATCAAAGGAAAGACTTTTTTTCAGAGAAAATAAAATTTTCTTGAACAGAAAAACATTAAATGTAATGTTTACTTCATTAGGAAAAAGATGTAGAGTTATAAAGTAGAGTTACATTCAAGTATTGTCCCTATTCCTTCTAAGATAAATACCTTCCTATGTTTTTTTGCAAGAGATAGAAGAGGTTTTACCAACACAACAGTTAACTTATAAATAACATTTCCTGAGATGGTGAGTAGGATGTGCCCCTCTGGGCAGTCTAAATCTATCAATGAGATCAATGACTCATGGAGCAGAAGTGCTTTGGCTCTATTTCATATTGGACAGGAATGCAATTATTTCCTTTTTTTCTTGCATAGTCATCAAGACACTGTTGGCACAGGAGAAACTGAACTCTGTTGTTGCACTGTACTAAGTACTTACAAAAAATTTTATTGCTATACTTTTAAATTTTTTAATTAAATAATTTATAAACTCATTTGGGAATGATTTATGTCTCTTGATAACTAAATTGTAAGAGTACTTAATAGATACTCACTATTTTGTTTAAATATTATTTTATTAAGTGTGGTGAGAGATACAGAAAACCAAATAATTACTGAATTTTAATTTTCATAAGTTTAGCATCTACTGCTGCCTAGCTTTATTTTCTCATGCCATGTTAAATCTTTTCTTCATAGTTAATACAATTTCAGTAGTACAGGAAAAAACAGTGCCTTAGATTAATGTTTCTCAGTAACTGAGTTTGAATTATTCTACCCACCATTCAGGACATTTTTACCTATCACTGTAGTATATGAGAACTAGTATGGAATTAATGTCATCATTAGCAAAGTATTTTCTGAACTTGTAGGAGTGGTTGGCATGTTTTCTTTTTCAAGGCGATAAAGACTTTTCAAGGTACAGACTTGCCTACAAGGAGGAGAAAAAAATCCAGAATGTGAAAAAGAAGACATTTTTTAAAACTGTGTATGGTGATCCAGTTTTAAATATTATCTATCAGACAATATCCCAAGACATCTCACAGGTCTAACAAATGTCTTCTCTAGGTGGTGGAAAAGTGGAAAAAGCATGTCATGGAATTTCAGAAGTTTTCCCCCTATTTGCTAAGCATTATTCGCCTTGCTTAGTTTCAGAACCTGAAATACAAAACCAGATTTCTTGTAACATTATATAACAGTAGCTGAAGTTCTAGTTAGTAGAAAAATTCTTTCACACCAGTAGTAAACTGCAAGGTTTAAAGAGATTGTGTATCAAAGATGAACTTTGATGACATGCATTTGGGCTTTGTTAAGAAGAAAAATCTTATACACAGAAGTAATTAAAAGAAATGTTTAAGTAAAAAAAAAAGGAAAAAAAACCAAACATTCATAATTGCCACTGTTTTCTAAGTTGATGAAAGATTTGCTGCAATTATAAATAATTTTTTTTGACATAAACTCAAGCTGATGGCAGTGTCTTTAAACAGATGTCTCCTTTGTAAGCCATATCAGGCCTGACAAAGGCTAGCAGTCTCAAATATTGGCAGCTTTCCACTAAACAATGAAAGAAAGTCACAATTTTATCCTTAAATTAATATAAGGTCATGTCTGTTGTTAGCATACAACAATATAGAAGTACATAAATTATAATCATAACATGCTCAAGAACAGGTCATAGCTACTTTATAATTAGCTTTCTTTGTCTTTATTGGTTTTGGATATATCTCTAAGATTTTTATATATAAAGCCCCTTCCAAGATAGATTGCAGTATGCAAAAACTTTACCATTTTATAAAAATTTAATTTAATATTAAAACAAATATTTGAAAGTCACTGCACTGATGAGCAATAAAGTGGTTATCCAAAATAATTACCAAAATAACTATTTATCACCTTGGCAACCATGCAGTAAAAACTATAGGAGGGTACAGACTGCTATCCCTAAGACTCAACAAACACAGTTATTTATAATTCATAAAACTAATAGAGCTATCTAAATCCATTCTCAAAAGCAAATGATCAATGGCAGATATTAGTATTTACTCTCATCTTTAGTACTTTTAAAAGCTCATAAAACTCTCAGTTTTTGCTAATTTCGTTGTCAGAACTATATTCTTAGAGACAAATCCCAGGAAGTAATTCCCCATAATTTTCCAATAGCAAGAAGCCTTTTCCTGCAGAATGATTGGGTTGAAAAGGTTGGAAGAAAAACACAATTTCTGAGAATTTATCAGTGTGTTAGAAACTATGGTGAGCTACTTCATGGTTTTATGACATTTTTGGTCAACTTAATTGTGTTTAGTTATGATGAATAATGCCGTACAGCTGCCGTGTTTATGAAAGATATAAGGTCTATTTTTATGCACTTAAATTTAAAGAAGTGATCAGCTTTGTCAGCCAGAGGAGAGAGGTAAATGCCAGGCATGATTATTTCCAGATCTCGTCCTTACATCTCATTCTGTTTTCCAAAAAAAGTAAAAATCACAAATCTGATTTGTAACATACTAGGTAATAATATTCATGAAGTTTAACATAGCTTTAATCAGCCTGGAAATGAAAACAGCTTCTCTTCCTTTCTTATTCTTAGGCCATATGACAGTCACCCAGCTGGTAACCCTTTGCAGTCTCCAGTGCTGTTATCTTGTCATAGCCTCTAAAAAGTGAATGAACAAAAAATGAGAGCTGAAACATATAAAAGTTTAAAAAACCAGCTCAGCGAAATTTTTCTCAATAGCATAAAATAAATGCTAGTCAGAGAAACGGAGACAGGATCTGGTTTCTGGAGAGAGAAAAGAAGTATATTTTTTAAAACTTTTAAATCAGAATGTGACCTAAATTTTTATTCTAACAGGTCCAGATAGCCAAAACAGATTGTTACCTTCATAATAAAATAGTATATGAGAAGACATACTATCACTACAAGTATAATCAAGAGTAAATGAAGTATACACACTATAAACTGCATTATGCCAGATGGACAGCAGTTCAACCGCAAACTTACTAAAAACTACTAGAAAATTCTACAGTGTCTCACATATTATATTTTTTAATTTCTTCACTACAGGTTTCTGTATGTGCTTTTATCTTTCATCTTTCAGGCTCAGCTGGTAAAAATACACCGTTATATGCTTTTAGCAGTGTACTATTAACTGGCATCATAAACATGGACATATAACATGACTTGTTTATCTTCTTCCCAAGACAAGTGAGGTCAAACAGTGAGTGATAACTAATGTGCACTATTACTTCAATTTTCTCCAGGAATTTATGATCTAGTACATTGGTAGGATTGCACATAAAAGACAAAAGCATTAACTATTACTAATCAAGTTCTAAACAGTCAGACTCTGATGGTCGGAATAATTGAATTCTAATTATTGATTTAGTTGTTGGTTTTGTGTCAATAGTCATCTCTGTGCACTGTGGATAGCTTTCTTCAAAATTTAAGTTCATTTTAAACTTAGCTTTGTTAGAAGGCATGTTTGTTACAGAAACCTTTAGTTGTTGAAATCTCCTTTAGTTGTTGAAAAATAAGAAAGAAAATTTTCAGAAATATTTATTATTTTATTAAGAACTGCAACTATTGGTTGCTTATAAATTAGTTGGTTTACATTTTCTGATGCTTATATGTGCCATGTACAATATAATTCTCACATTTCCTAAGCTGATAAATGGCTCACAGTGTGGTTAATTACCTTCTCAGGTAGGACTAGATGAGGGGTTTGAGTTGGTAAACTGTTAATAATTCAGAGAAGAAACTAAATAACTTAGAGAAATAACAAAGTGCTATGGACTTGATAAACTACTTCAGAAACGAGGTTGGGACAAAAGTTAAAAATTATATGAAGCAAGTGAATTAGTATACAGTTCTGAGAAAGAATAAGATATTAGAACAATCCAACTTGGTTAACTTTATAAGGAAGTTTGGGTTAGAGATTACATTAGAGATTATAAATGTGGATTAGATTCCTTTGCTAGAACCGTAGCATAGGGCTTTCTAAAACTGCAGATTTAAGTAGTTCATTCCCTTCAAGACCTATTGACTTCTAGACTGAATATTTTGACTTTATATCCTCTTTCCAATGAGTTGTCAAGCTAAACCTGTCTTGTCACATCCTTGCTAAGGTCCCACCAAAGGGCTCTAATATGTATGTTTGTTGTCATTTTCCAGGGGTATAGCAGTAAAGTGCCAGGGTAGAATGAATGAGGAGCAGTAATGACTGGAGAGAAAATACTGACTGAGCCTGGGAGGCCAGTATATGTTTTGCCCAAGAAATATGTGACAGCCACTAACAGTCTCTAACATTCAGAAATCAAACAGAGGTTTGCAACAACTCAAACTTTTTTCTTCATTATCCTGGAAATCATTCACCAATGCAGAAAGCTTTCTTGAAATACACAGGAAGGTGTCTATATCCTGCAGACTATAAACTAACTATAGAGTCAAAGATTGATCATTTGGTTTATTGAAGTAGAAAATATAAAAACTTCACTTGGCAAGAGTACTCTGCTGTGATTTTGGAGGCCTTGGCAGGTTTGAGCAGAGGAATTTTTCTGTTATTCTGCCTCTAGAAGGACTTTTGTAGTGACAGGCCAGATGATCACATGCATTGAGTGTCTGTGTGTGACCACCATGTCCCAAAAGGTCTTAGGGGGGTTTTTTGGTATATTGAGACAAGCTGTAACTTCCAATTGATGCTTTTCTGTAATTATTTTGTCAGTCATTCCCATTCTAGCTGAAATGAAATCACATTTGCAAACTAGCTAAGGGTCATTTATAATTGCCTGGTGTTTCTTCTCTCTCTCAACTTTTTGGAGCCTTCATTCTTTTATTTCTGCTGAAAACAACTGTCAGTGGTGTCTTAGTGATGTCCATTTCGGAGTGACTTTACAGGGATGAGTGGTATGGCAAGAGAAACTTCTTACTGTTCCTCCTGCTTGAAATAAAACTTTAATTTCAAGGTCAGTAGTAGACACTTTCTGTGCACTGGATAGATGCCCATGTTAGATGCCCACACAATCTGTCACGTTACAGATTGTATGGGAGGGAAAGGGTACAGTAAAGAAGACAGCCGAGGCCAGCTGTTTCTTTAGCTACTGTATCAGGCAGCTACCATATCATATAGGCCCATTGGGTCTTAAAAGACCAAACAGTCATAGAGAACAGATGAGTATTCTCATCCACTACATATATTTATTTAGGAACTATTCTAATATTTCATTTTACAGGTATGAGCAAGTTAGCAATCTGTCTCAGCATATTAAAGATTTACTGCTACTGTTGCTGACTTTTAGCATCCAGGAGATAGAAAGTAGCTGCTGAATCCTATTAACTTCATCCAGTGTTTGTGGAAGGGCAATATGGCAATATTTGGTAACATGGATATCATCTCTGACCTTACCTTGATGCTAATGTTTGAGGCAGGTTGAGATGATTGAGAACATTGAAGAGATGATGTAGAGACTTCCGAGTTGAGCCACATAGACAGTAGCTGTATCTAGTGAGTGTGCATTCTTCATTCTACCCCTAGAAATAATGTTAGCCTTTAGTATGTTTCACCACACAACTTGGTAGCCAGACTATTCAACCTATTCTCTCTCACTTGAAAAATGGAAAGCAAGCTCTGATTTTGGTTGAGAATGGATAGGCTGCAGACTAAAACCAAACATACTACATCTCTCTCTTTAATACTGGGAGGAATTAGTCATTAATGATTAATTGTAGATCAGTGTTTCTTAACACACAAGTATTTGTATTTTGAACAGTAACACTGTCCAGCTTTATGTTTGCCTCAAATAAGTGGTCAGTAGTAATATAATCAGATTAAATTTGTATGTTTAATTTCATATCATTATTGTTGTTGCTGTTGCTGGTAACTGAGAGACCAAATCATTAGTACAGGGAAAACTGAGAGACCATTAGCCTCCTAGGGCATACACTGTCAGACAAACTTTTCCCAGCTGTTTCAGAAAAAAGTTGCAGGAGAACAACTGTGGGAAAACCTGCCACACAAAGGCAGCTTATTCCTGTTTCATCTGTTTAATTGACTTTTGCCCTGAAGCAAGCACATTTACACCATGTCTATAAATCTCTGTCTTTGACATAAGAATAAATGTTTCAATTCATCATTAACGTAGCTACCCCCTTCTTGAAATTCTATCCTGTCCTCACTGATAGCCCCTACAGGAAATAAGAACTCAATTACCAATGCAATTGCTATCAATCAGGCTTCTACAGAATAAGCTGCAGTTCAGACTCCAACAATTTCATAACAAATGTGTTATTGCTCTTCTATAACAGTAGGGCTAAGTAGGTTTTATGGGTCCTATTGGGGTTTGACAATTAACTGTTGGGATGGCTCTAGGGGAATTGCAACTTCCAAACTAATCCATCTCTACCTGATACAGTATTACAAGTTATTAATTTTTCATAATTTCTTGAGCTACCAGCAAAACGAAGCCAATGCTGAGGAACACCTGTGTCTAACTTTTCAGAGTATCAACAGCAGTGTGCATTCTCCATTGATGTGGTGAATACATTAAGTGCTAGCAGAGAGCAATAGCACTGAGACAGGTGCAAAGTAGGGCTGGGCATACAGGCAGCTTGGTAATGACTGCCTATTGATAGGATCAGAGTGCTTTCCTGGGTTTTGTGTCCCAAGTTTTACTTAATACTCTGGTGTCTGACAAAAGCCAAACGGGAGTCCACGATGCAGGACTCTGATGAAAAGCTTTGGACTTTGACTCAGTCTGAGTGCAGTTTGACCAAACAGTTTTCACAGAATCACAGAATAGGTTTAGGGACCTCTGGAAATCATCACTTAGTCCAGTCTCCCTGCTCAGAGGAGGGTCAACTAGAGCAGGTTTCTCAGGATCATGTCCAATTAGGCTTCAAATATCTCCAGGGATGTAGACTCACCAACCTCTTTCAGCAATCTACTGCAGAGTTTGATAACCTTCAAAGTAAAAAGTTTTCCATATGTTTAAATGGAATTTCTTGTATTTCAATTTGTGCCTGCTGCCTCTTGCTGCTTGCCTTTCCCTGGGTACCACTGAGAAGGGTTTGGCTCTGTCTTCTTTATTGATTTCCATTGCATATTTACACATGCTGATAACCCCTTTCCTCCCAAGCCTCCTCTTCTCCAGACTAAATAGTCACAGCTCTCTCAGCCTCTCCCATTTTGACAGATGTTCCAAGGCCTCAATGACTTTAGTGTCCCTTTGCTGGACTTGCACCAGTATGTCAATGTCTTGTACTGAGGAGCCCAGCACTGAACACAGCACTCCAGGCATGGCCTCACCAATGCTGAGCAGAGAGGACAGATGACTTCCCTGCACCTGCTGTTGATGCTTTTTCTAATTTATCCCAAGACATCATTGGACTTCTTTGTCCAACAGGAACCTCAGCCCTTTTTCTACAAAGCTGCTTTCCAGACTGCGGGCACACAATGTGTGCAAGGGGTGCATAAGGTTCTTCCTCCACAGATGCAGACTTTGCATTTCCCTTTCTTGAACTTGGCCTGTAAATGTCTCTCTGAACAGCAGTACCCCCACCTGATGTTTTAGCCAGTCCTCTCAGTTTTGTGTCACCTGCAAACCTGATGAGCGTGTGCTCTGTCCCACCATCCATGTCACTAATAAAGATGTTAAATAGTATTGGCCTCAGGATCAAACCCTGAGGTAAGCCACTAGTGACTGGCTTTCAGCTGGGCTTTGTGCTGCAGTTATTTGGTCCCAGCAGTTCAGCCACTTTTCAACCCACTTCACTGCTCTTTTATCTAAGCCATTCTTCATCAGTTTGTCAATGACGATGTTACGGGAGACAGTGTTGAAAACACTACTAAAGTCAAGATAAACATCCACTGCTCTTCCCTCATCCACTGACAAGTTCTCTCATCACAGGATATCAAGCGGGTCAGGAACGATTTCTGCTTTGTAAGTCAATCGTGTCTACTCCCAACCACCTTCTTGTCCTTCACTTGTTTGTAAAAGCTTTCAGAAGAATTTGCTCCATCACCTTTCCAGGGATCAAGGTCAGGCTGACTGGCCTGTAGTTCCCTGGTTCCTTCTTTTTTCATCTCTTGAAGACAGGAGTAACTTTTGCTTTCTCACAGTCCTCAGGAACCTCTAATGACTGCCAGAACCTTTCAATGATAATCAAGAATCATCTCACAATGACATCAGCCAGCTCCCTCATACATTCATGAGTGCATACCATCATGTCCCATAGACTTGTTTATGTTCAGTTTGTTTAAATGTTCCTTTATCTTATCCTCATCTACACAGGGTAAGTCTTCCTTGCTCAAGACTTTCCCATTGGTCTCAGAGGGCTGGGATTCCAGAAGGCAACTCTTACCGGTAAAGATGTATATGAAGAGATATTTTCCATATCCCTTCTCACCAGGTCATCTGCCCCAGTCAGCAGTGGATCCACTTTTTCCTTAGCCTTCCTTTCCCTGTTGAATTACCCGTGGAAACCCTTCTTGTTGCACTTCACATTGTTTTCCAGTCTCAGCTCCAGGTGGGCTTTTGCTTTCCTAACCACATCCCTGCATACTCAGAAAGTGTTTCTGTATTACTGACTGTTTCCACCTATTGTATGCTTTTCTTTATATGTCTCAGTTTTGTCAGGCACTCCTTGTTCATCCATGCAGGCATCCCCTCACCTTTTTTGACTTTCTGCACATTGAGATGGTCCGTTCTTGAGTCTGGAGGATATGTCCCATGAGAAATCAACCAGATATCCTAGACCCGCCTTCTCTGCAAAACTGTCTACTGTGGCATTTTTCAAATAGGCCAGAGTCTGCTCTGCTGAAAGCCAGGGTTGTAATCCTGCTATTTGCCTTGTTCCCTTCTCTCAGGATCCTGAACTCTAGCATCTCATGTTATATTGGGTCTGTCTTGGGCAGAGTTAATTTTCTTCACAGCAGCCCTTGCTGGTGCTATGTTTTGGATCTGTGACCAAAACTCTTGATAACACATCAGCATTTTATCTATTGCTGAATGGTGTTTGTACAGTTTCAAGGCTTTCTGCTTCTTGCTCTGTGCCCCACCGGGGGGAGAGTGGGGAGCAAGAGGCTGAGAGGGGACACAGCTGGGATAGCTGACCAAAATTGATCAAAAGGGATATTCTAAACCATAAAATTTCATGCTCAGAAAAAAAACAGAAGAGCAGTTTTCCAGGATTGCTGTTGCTCAGGGATTGGCTGGGCACCGGTTGGCTGGAGGTGAGCGACTGCTTTTGCATCACTCGTTAGTTTGGGGTTTTTTCCCCAACCACCTTCTTTTTTTTTTTTCCCTTTACTTATTAAGCTGTCATTATCTCAGCTGACAAGTTTTCTCAATTTTACCCTTATGATTTGCTTCCCGAATCCGCTGGGTGGAAGTGAGCAAGCAGCTGTATGGTGCTTAGCTGCCTACTGGGGTTAACCCACAACACATGGTCACTGCAGTCAAGGCTGTTCCCAGTCTAAAGATCCCCAACCAGTTCCTTCTTGCTTGCAAATATCAGGTCCAGCACAGTATTTCCCCCCATTGGTTCTTTGATCATCTATGTCAGGATATATTCATCAGTGTTCTCTAGAAACCTCCCTGAATGCTTATGCCCTGTTATGCTGTCCCTCCAACACATGTCAGGGTGGTTGAAGTCCCTTATGAGGACCAAGGCCCATGATCAAGAGGCTTCTTCCTGTTATCTGAAGAAGGCATCATCTGCCTCCTCCATAGCCCTGTCCTGTAGGTGCTTCCTTATTTTTGTGCATACACCTGAGGTGAGCCCCTTCAGCCCTTTTTCATTGGTTTCACAAACTCACATCCACATCTGCCTGCACTCTTGCTTACCAGCCTAGCCCGCCAATTCCTCTCTTGATTGTAGGTCATCATCTCCCTCTGCCATTATTCATAGTTTAAAGTTCTCTTCAAAAGGTTGGCAAAGGTAATTTTGCCTCAGCCAAAGACATTAGCTGAAGGTTTTGTGGATATGCTTTCAATTTTATGTATTTTAAGAGGCATGGCATTCACCACAGCATGAGTATCAATATAACTGTCAGTGGTGGAAGGCAATACAAAACACTGTCTCTTCTTGGCTAATGTTCAGACTATTTTACATTTGTTATTTCTGGAAATTTGAGACCAAGCAGTGCTAAGAAAAATGTCCCTTTTTTGATGAATGTATTGTATCTTCTCATTAATACCTAGAACATGTTTCCAATTACATCACAAAAAATTGTGACTGCAGATTTTCCTTGTTTGTTTGGAAAATTGTCTGGAACTTATGTAACTTACAAATGTTTGTCATTTAATGAGATACATCTCTGAAGTATATTACTATAAGATTAGAAATATGCATGTATTAATCTCATACCTACTTGAAGTGTAGTAACCCACTGCACTGGAAAGTTATTCCCAGAAATAACAGATAAACTAGTTGACGCTTGCATGAACACTTTTACTGTTTATAGACATTAGCTTTTCCTTTCTGATGATAATATATCTGTAGGTACCCAAAAGAAGCTTTACCTCTTAACTTAATTGAAAGGACAAGACAGAAAATATTCTTTTCTTTTTTTTTTTTTAGCTGCTTTTTAGGCACAAGATTCCATGATTGGCTGAAATTATATTAAAATCTTAGTCAGATTGCAGGAGACATCTCTACCAAAGTTAATATTTCCCTCAGAGTATCATATCAGAGAGCCTCAGGCAATGCTGTGTAACCCCCTGAAGCTTCTTGTTACCAGGCTGTATATTATGCAGGCTTACATTTTCATAGTTCAGTTAACAAGTCAAAGAGACATTGATACCTTGCATCTAGTTTTGCACTCCATTAGAATAGATTTAAGTGTTTCATTTTAGACTTTAAGCTCTCTGTATCCAATACTATTTGCAAGTATTTGGCCCGTAGGTTTCTCCTTGAATCCGTCCTCCACTGTCTTTTTCTGTTCTTGTTCCCAGTGACATTTTCTACACCATAGCTCCCAGCTATCCCTCAACCACAAAGGTAGTTGAAGCAGCTTCCAAAAATACCAGCTCCCAGGAGAAGCTCTTCTGTGCTTAGAGTATAAAACGGGTCTCCTCTCTGTGTAATAAATGAATTCATGATTCTCAATTCCCAGCTGACATTAATAGCAGCAAGGAGCAAGAAGCGAGTTAATGTTAATTTCTGCAGGTAATGCGTGAAAGCAGATAGGAAAGCTTGAAAGGTCAACATCTGCTGTCATGCAGGAAAGTTGCAAAATTTGATTGGCCAGTAAATGTCAACACCATGTTCTAAAATCTACATGCTATCCTTTCAATTTAATCTTAGCTTGCAGCCCAGCTAGAGATTATGCAGCATGTTTCAAAAACCCTTGAGTTTGAAAAAGGAGTTGTATGATTGCCTTCCCATGGCAATAAGGCACTCGTAAATTACAAACTTGTCATTTAATCAGCATAGTAGGTAGTACAACTCCTGTGACTTTTTATATCAATTTTCAGGGAATGCTGAAGAATCCATAATGATTATATACCATAAAGAACTGCAGTTCCAACTGTTGCCATGGTATTATGTACTCCTCTTTTTTAAAAGCAGTGACTAGAATGTAAAACAGATAATGAATCTAATTGATTGTCCCCTGCACCTCACATAGATGCTTTATTTTTATCTCTGCTTTGTTCTCTGATTTGTCTCACAATATATCAGATGCAGAACTACATTGATTAGTGCATTGATGGCATTAATTTAGAGAGCAGATGCACTGTCTAAAGCAGAAATATGATGACCAGCTCTAAGCAAAGGAGAATGAAAATTATATCTTCGTTTAGATGGCAAATAGCAGTGGCTGTTGGAAAACATATCCTCAGCTTATGTTTACATAAAATTTTCTGTAAAGCATAAGACAATATTGAACCAGAGGAAGCTAGAGACAGAGAGAGAGAAAGAGAAAATATGTGTGTCCGCATACAGACAGCATAGATGATTATGTATAGCTTCAGCAGTAAAATGTGACTGCAAACTTGTGGTTCTAAATGCACTTTAAATTAGCATGCTAGGTGTCATACTGCACTAATTGTAAAGCTGCACAATAAGGATCATTCTGAATTTTTAGGAGCAGGAAGTTTCATGTCGTCTGAAGAAATGCCATGCCTTGTTATACCCAGCCTTTCTGGGCTTTGCTCTGTATCACCTAGCCCTGATGAGTCTTTCCATTTCCATGGCTTGCCTCAAAAGTACCATGACATAACTTGCTCAATCTACCTGATGCAATGGGAAGAAGGAGAGCTAGAGGAAAGCTACATTCCCTTCTTAGTCAGCCAGAGACAAATTGTTGTGTGAGCCAACGAGGAGGAGAAAAGAGAATGGATTGGTGAATCTCACGTGCACTCACATGAGATTTTGGTGGTGCCATCTCCATGATGGTCATGCCTCCATGGGGGAACCTACACGTTTTCAAATTTCCCAGCAAGTTCCAATAAGCTGAGGAATGGAGTGTGCTGAAGTAAGAGAATCACAAACCAGCTTCCAGAAATTTCTGAGAGCTCTCAATAATTTTGTCAAAATAGCTTCCAAAAGAGTCTATGGAAGTAGCTGGTGTGACACCGCAAAGCCCCTTTATTTTTTTTTTTTGTACCAATTTTATGAGAGACCGCCAGTAGACAGCTGTGCAAGAACCACTCGAGATAAGCCAAAACAGTTACTCCTTTGTGCATTGACACCATATAGCACGTGATTAAGGAAAGGAACTATGTCCCGGATTTCTGTATATATTCACAGTGACCTTCAGCCTGTGCATGTGGCAAAAAGCAGAGATGCAGGTGAGAATGAAACCATGGAGCTGATATTATCAATGCAAAGGTTTGTATAGAAAAAAGTTAAAGTGTTCTCAGAGCTGGAGATAAAAATCTCAGAGGTTTAAAGTGACTTTCAAAGAAAACCTGGTAAATATATTTTTCTTACCAAAAGCATAAGGAAGTTCAATAAGAAACTCACAGAAATAACACTTGGGAGTTCCAGAAAACAGGAGCATCACTTAACTGGTTCCACCTTTTTATTTACTCCTTCATTGCCCACTGCTACTCCATGTGACTTATGATAGTCTGTCAAAAGATATGAAAAGTGAAAAAAGTTGTCAAGGTCTTTAGAATTCTAGTACTAAAACAGAAGATTCCCAAAGTTTCCTACTCCTTTTTAAATAAACGCGTAAAGAATGATGACTATTCCAATATCAGACAAGATTATCTATTGTGAAAGTAAATAATGAAGGCAAAGTGGGAATTACATATAGAATTTTGTGGGCACATTCTTGGGAGAAAAAACAGTCTTATGCACACCTCTGGTACCCCTTTCTGAAGTCCTCCTGAGGCAAAATATTCCCCACCAGTTATAGCTCTTTGCATATCTTGTCATCAATATGACATTGTGCCTGAAAGAATTATTCAGGCCCCATGAGATTTTTCTTCTCAGAGAGTGCCTATCTATGGCAACGTCAGTAATGTTCTTGAAAGGATTACAAAAGCTATACTGCTGCTGTCACTGAACACATTACTTAATAGGTAAACAGAAATTCCCACTATCTTTTAGACCCGTCTTTTTATTTTACTTATTCCTTTATTTTAATGGCACTGCATTTCATGTGCCTCTAGTGAAATGCACCAAAAAGAGCAAGACTGAGGCTTTGGCACAAGCTTCTCTCTTACACTGCCACTTATTTTGTCTCTCATTGATCTAGTAATACGTGCCAAGTCAATCGTGCATGGTTACTCTAATAGTTCCTCTCATCACTTGTCCTCCTTATCTGAACCACAATCG
Source organism: Egretta garzetta (assembly GCF_000687185.1). Taxonomy (NCBI): domain Eukaryota; kingdom Metazoa; phylum Chordata; class Aves; order Pelecaniformes; family Ardeidae; genus Egretta; species Egretta garzetta. The sequence continues at coordinate 678,666 of NW_009259864.1, read as the reverse complement.
CTGAAGCAAAGAACCTTAATCTACCTTTTAAATATAATTAGATGAGTAATTCGTATACGGATCTGCTCATTATTGATTTTCTTTAAAACTCCCTCTCCCCCAAAGTTATGTGTAGTAGAAATGGTACATCTGCTCACACATACATTTAGATTGTTAATGATTCTTTTGAACATCTGTTATACTGCTACTGAACAGTTGTGGTTTCTTTAAGAAGGCACAGGGGACTGGACCTGCACCACCTCAATCTTGGCTATTTTTGGGGGGAATAACACCTCTGGGAGCCATTTATATATATGGTGCCATACTGACACAAACTTATGGCTCACTGTTTCATCACTTCTTTGCCCATTATGTTATTGATCAGTCTGTGTTGTTATTCACTACTGGAACACTAACTACTTTACATTTTGGTTTCATTGCTCACCAATCAGATGTTCTGAATACCAAAATGCCACAACTATAAAGCCCCCTAGTCAAATAAGATATGTGGCTGAACAACAGCTAGAATGAGAACCTCACATCAGAAAATTCATCTGAGCTAGGAGACTCTGGTAGCAATTTGTATGATAATGTATCAGAAGCAACAAAAAATAATCAAATATATTTATCTGTGGGAGGAGAAAAATGGTAACATCATGCCTTCACAAACAAAAGGGTTTGTTGAAACACCAATAAAACAAAACAGTTTAAACAAGCAAATCAGGCCAGCAGCTACTGTAAGAGATACAGGCCAGCAGCTACAGTAAGAGATACAGGGTCTGCTACTCCAAATTGGAAAGTGTGATGAGGCAAAACACTCCAAAATGTCTTTTCCTGATTCTCAAATAAATTCTCTGTTAAGATATTTTGAGCAATAATGAGTAGCTCCTAAAGTGATTGCGTATTTGTTTTCTTGCTACTTGTACTACGTAAACAAACAGTGCAGTGATTTATGTAGAAGAATCAATATGGGCAGAATTGCTGCTGATGTCTAGGATAGATTTCTATAGCTAATAATTGACCATTAGCATAGTTTTCACCACATGTGTGCCACTGAAGCTACTGTTCAACATTGGTAAAAACTGAAAGAAGATAGATGGGGGACAATAACCCTTGGCATATGTTATATCTAGCTTAACCCCACTCTGATCTGATAAAACAGTTAAATAAAACCTAGCCAACTGCAAATTCATCTATCAGATACTGATATTTTAGACTTGGAAGCCTCTATTCTTATACTTGAACAAGGGAAGGAAACAGCTTTAGTAGGCTTGATAAATGATGATGTGCAGACATCCATTCCTATCTTCCATAGCCTTTCTGCAACATTAACTCTCTCAACACTAAAATCACTTTTTTTTTTTTCTACCTGACAGAAATGCCAGGAATCAAGGGAATTACTTATTATGATTTAGGGCCTTACCAAGGAATGTACCCAAAAAGTATGCCCAGAAACCTCCAGCTGCAGATATTTCATTTTATAGAGTTCCATGGGGATCAGTTCTCTCTCCTACTTGACATTTCTCTAAAACTTTTAAAAAAGCTGTTGAGATAAAATACTGAAAGTTATAAATGCTGGTAAAATGCAGATAAAACAACTCCATATATTTTTCATCATGCATGATTGTGTGACTATTGCCAATATGACTTCATGCTCAAATAAGATGAGTTAACAGTTGGCTAAGCTTATCTCTAGAAAGGCAAAAGTGTTACAGGTTAAAAAGTTAGTAGTACTGAATTTTCTAGCTAATTTACTACTAGTGGTCATTAAAGAAGCTGCATCCCCTTCTGATAGGATATTTCTTGACTCAAAACATCTCTTTCTACTTTCTTTTTTTTAGTTTTTAGGTTTTAGCAAATTTAAGCACAGACTTACAGCAAACTGTTCCTACAGCAACAAAGCTACTGAAGCTGTACACCCTTTATTCTCTCTGTTGCCTGTTGCAGCTTCAGATTCAATGGACATGGGTACGAGACCAGCAGTAGAAACATTTTTCTGAGGGAGGATGCAATGGAGCTTTCAGATCCATCAGATTCATATTTTAGTCTTGCCAAGTCTGAATTTCACAGATGACTTCTAACACAAAGGGGGAAAATTTTAATGGCTTGGAAAGCTGTTCAAATAAAGCAAATTTTAAAGGGACAATTTAATTGCATAGCATATGTGTCTTCATTCTCTTGAGTATTCTTGGGGAAAATGTGTATCTTTTACTGATATTTGATTCTGTTGCCAGTTCTTGCAATAAGTATATAAAGACTACTGCAATAAGTCTATAGCTGAGGTGAATTAGTTAGAACTAGCTATAGCTAAAGCTCCATGCAACTTTAACTCCTGTTTCATGACCTCATGTAGAGTACCACTCACAGAGGATTTAACACTACATTGCTACTACACATAACTACATTCAGTCCTTCAAAACTAACAATAAGCAGTGAAATGTTATGGAACAAAATCATAAAAGCAGTCAAACAAAAATCTCAAGCCAAAATCAAAAGAAACACAAGGAATGCTGTTAAGTGATTGAATAATCTAACTAAATCTCAGTTAATACAAGGAAACAGAAACTGCTAAAATGAGATGGGTTTGGACTCAAGACAGTCAAGTATCTTCATTTACTGAAAGTCACTGAGAATTTTTATCCTAACCCCGAGATTCTTTGAATACGTTGCTTGTTTGTTTGTTAAATATTCAATAGCCCCAAAATACTAAGCAGATGCATGGTGGGAAAGGACAATTGTGATGATTTAACTGAACTCTTGAAGAACACAAATCACAGAATTTCATCTAATTTTTCAAGACCACATCTATGGTTTATAACTGAACTGAAGTAAAACATTTATTTACAGATTTCAAACACCAGAAAATTAATCACATTCGAGGTTGCCTTTTTGTCCAGTGATTTATATCCTGAAAATCAAAATTTATCTCTAGTTTAAAACTGCTTAGCTTCAGTTTCCAAACAATGGACCTTTTTACTTTGTCTGCTAAATTAGAGATAATTGCACTACATGGGCATTAATATATTTAACTCTCATTTGTTCATTACCGGACTAGTATAGGTGTACTTTATATATCTCATACCTGCCTTTCATCAGTGTTTACTGGAATGGCAAGAATCTCAGACTTCAGTTATATACCTGAAGCTCTCTGTTGGTATCTTTTTAATGTAAATTGCGAGTATCAGGAGTTGAGGAGCATTGCAATATCCAACTTTTGTTTCATTTATGACACTTGTTTCCTGTCATGAGAGATTTATGGCATTATAACTCTTATGAGGATTCCTGCAAGTGGAGGCATGGAATTTTCAAGTGGAACTGGATGATAGACTTTGCTTCGTGTGAGAAAAGAAATAACATGTAGCTATTTTCTCTCGCAAATGAATTGGAGAGAAGCCTGATCCAAGAGAAGTAGTGACTTAGCAGCTGCTATGTATTTGTTTCCCATTCTACCAGCATGTTTTCAACTTTCAGAAAACTGTTGCAGTCCATGTTTAACAACAATCTTGGTGGCCAAGCCATCTTCTGTTCCAGAAGGAATTACATGAAATCCTGCCTGAATACAGTAATGTCTTCAAGGGAAGGAAAGAATATAGCAAGAAACTGATTAAATTTGCCAGTATCTTCCCTACAGTTTTTTAAATTAGAATCTGTCTGAAGCACTTTCTATATCAAATTTCTTTCTGTACCTGGTAGTTTTTACCATGTGTCCATGTGAAACATCAGTATGCCTCAAGCTATTGTATTCATATAACTCACTCATATTTGTATGGCACCTTTCAGCCATGAAAGCAGAATTGCAACCTCTGGTGGAGGAATGAGTTATGAAACTGCCAGTTTAGTGTATAGAGTTATAAATTAAGGCATGCATTATGTGTCTGTAAAAATAATAAGTACATAAAAAATTCTTAATTAATCTCTATGAATTGCCATGGATATTACTTGTGATATGATAAAGGAATGTGAGTTATGGGGTTTTCTGTTTCCATCAGCAACTAGTTATTTTTCCAGTTTGTTAAGAAAATGTTGGCCAGTATTTTTATTAGAAAAGTAGCCACATTCCCATTTTACAATGTCCTCTATAGATGTTGCTTAATTTGGTCATAGAAAAAGCATTTTAGAAAGTCTCATCATATAAAGAGCTCTTCTGTAGTTTTTTAACTAATTTAAATAACAGGCATTTTAGTTACTGCCTTTTTCTGCTGCACATAATGTAATTACAAGAATTGGCATAAATAAATAGTTTCTTTCCTTCCAATAAATTGCTTAGTAAACACAATAAATTATTAGTTGAATAGGGAAATTGTGTAGATACAGATATGTTTTAAGCAGAAAGACAAGAGGGAAAACTTACCTCCCCTCTCCACTACTTTACTATTTTTTTTCCAATCATTCTCACTACCTAGAAGGGTTTTTTTATTTGGTTTTGCTTTTATTAAGCTTAAAACTAAGAGATTATTGCATTTTCAAAATAAAGCATGCTTTCTCTTTAATTGTGCTACAATAGTTACAACCCAGACATTGTACTACAGCAAGTTTAAAAGTGAATCTTGCTTTAACTAAAATGGGACTGACTTATTCAATTTTGATTGCCTGAGATAAGAGAAGACCTGCAGAAGGAGGAACAAGGAAATTGCATTTTCAGACTTCTGTTAGTTTGAATAGATTAAATAGCTATTAGTGACAAAGTAAGAAAGAAATGTGCTTGTAAGCAATGCAAAATTAATTTAACAGTGTCTTTTGCAGAAACAGTTAAACTTGATGCTGTTCTTGAAATTAGCTGTTAAGACCAAATAATGTCTGTTTCTAGCTACATATCATAAACTAGAACAAAGCTTGGAGTGTTAACAACTGATACTCATAAGTATTCATAAGTTCATTGAAAAGTTCAGTGATGAACAAAAGAAATAAAAGCCCTTTCTTAAAAATATAAAAGTTTTATATGTTACTGGATTTCAGAATAATTTTCTCCTAATGTAGACTGGGGTCTAGTGTTATGGTATTCAGTATAATCTCTGAAGCTGCGCTGAATTCATCTTAGTGTTTAAAGCTAAAGTTGAACAAACCTCCTCTCTCAACCCTACGTTTTGTAGACAATAATGATACAAACATTTTACATGTTCATGTTTATTTAGTCAAAGTGTTGTTGGGGGGGGGGGGGAGGGAGGAAAGACCTACAGAAGCTGGAAAGAGCTTTTATTTTGAGCTTTTTTTCTTAAATACTCAGAACTGCACAAATATTTCTATTCAACGCAATACTTCACTAGCAGGTAAAAGGAAATTAAGGATTCTATTTTGGTGAAATAGAACAGATTGTATAAATCTCTTTAGATAATCCTACAATATCAGCAGGAGGCTATAACGACTTCCATTATCCTCTCACATTGTGTTGTGTAGAATTCAGTTGAAATATAATAGAAACTGGCAAAAAAAAAAGGCCTTTATTGGTGAACAACCTACTTTACACGAGAATGTTATTTAATTGAAGTAAGATAACAGGAAAAAAAAAAAACCTAGTTACAGAAAAGTATAAAAAACACAGTTTTACCCATTAATAAAGCACCAGAGGCTATCAGTGATTACAAGCAATCAAAACTCAACAAAATAAGAAACAAGGCAGTGTAATCATCTGCTTGATACACTTGGCAAAGCAGATTGGTGAAAGGTCCTTCACCTCTGCATACTATATTGCCGTGGACCAGGAGGAATACAGCTATCTCTATATTAGCAACCTGGTTTTCTTTTTCTCCCGTTGTCTTCCAAGACCAATAAACAGAAGTCTTTGTAAGTCAAGGGACAAAGGTTGGACACATCATACCTTGCTATGCAAGAAGCAGTTCCTTCTTTTCCACTGGAAAAGCAATTTCCTTCTTTTCCATTGAGTTTTTCCATGAGAATAACCATAGGGAAATTTTATATCTGTGCCCAGCCATTGTCAGTACAGGTGTGGTAGCTCCACATCAGAACAATAACTTTTATATTTCATAGTACTTTTTAAAGATAAAATATGCTGATAACACTCTGATTTTCTTTAACAGCATTTCCCATTATGGAAAAATATCTTTTTCTTTTTTTTTTTCTTTTTACCTTAAGACAAATTCTGAAAATAATCAGGACAAGTTTTAAGTTTGTCTCATATTCTTCTGTCCTTTTTCCAAGTCAATAAGATGGTCTACATGTAATTATTTTACTAAGTATATTTTTTAAGATATTTATGCTGTTGCAGAAGGATTTTTCAAAATAGAGGTTATATTTTTTTATCATTTCTATAAATAGAAGAAATAATTATAAGATTTGTGTTATATATTCACACAGTACTATAGAACAAATGGAAATTGGTATAAGTCTGCACAGACACAAAATATTTCAAGTTTACAGCCTTCTATATACTTTTGGATCCCTGAGCATAGATCCTTCTTAAAGTATACACTATTTACTACATTAATATTAAAATAACTGATCATATTGCTTGTAAAATGCATTTCCATTTAATATATTTGGAAACAGTACCTTGAAGAAAATTATGCTGTGTTCTGAAGAGAACTTTGATAGCCACATTCTGGCTGCTAAACTGCTGGCTTAGACATATCCTATTATGTGTTTCATGGAAGTGATGGGTACAAGTTCCTGCCTCTAGTAAGTAGCTGTAATTTCGCCTAATGTCGATGCATACTGACTGTGCTCACTGTCTCTTGAAATCAGACCACTTAGCAAGTTAGTTATCATACATTTAAGGAACTCCAAAAGCTTTTAAAGCACAATAGTGCAGAATATTTCCTGTTCACAGCAAAGTAAATACTTTTGAAGGCATAATGAATAATAATTATTCTGATAGGCCATCCAGTTTGGGCAAATTCTGGCAAAACTTTTATCAGTACTGTAATAAACCTGCAAGAGTAGGAACTGTTGACACATACTTTTACAAAACAGTACAAGCAAACTAAAGCAAAGAATTTACAAAGGCATCATTTTGTCTAATAATTAAAGGAACACTCATTAAGTTGTATTATATTGTATTGATTAAGTTTATATCAACAGTATTTTCAATATTGCATTTCATTTCAAAAGTTTGGATGGATAAGAAATGAGCAAAATGTCCTAGGCAATAGTACACCTCCCATTATATTCATATCTGAAATGGACAAAATGTCTTCTGTTATTTAAGAAAACAGACCAGCTAGCTTGCACCATAAAAATACTTCCAACACTCATCTTCCTCAAAATAATGAAGGATACCAGCAACTGAACTAAGCTTTCCACCTGACTAAACTGAGACTACTTAAACTGGAAATAATTGAGACAGCACCAACTTTCTCACCCGCTCCCCACTGGAGTATATCCGACTGCTTTATATTGACATAGAAGTCATAGCATAGGATGAATAGAAAAAACACCCATTAAATAAAAATAATTTACTTGGACTTTCAAGATGTCTTTGATAAAATCCTTCACAGGAGATTATTAAGGAAACAGAAGTCACAGAATCAATGATAAAAGTTCTGGTTTATATTAGAAAATGGCTAAGAGATAGGAAAACAAAGGGTAGATATAAGTGTTCATTTTCAACATGGAATAAGGTTAATAATGAGATGCCCCTGGATTCTTACTAACAGTGGTAGTACTTGACACAATTATTACACACTTATTAATGTCCTGAAGAAAAGGATAAATAGTAAAATGGACTAAAGTTTCTTCCTGAAATTTATGTAGGTCAAGAATGAAAAGACAGCAAAGAATTCCATGCATAAATAGGACAGAGAATTAGTGTAACAGCAAAGGAGATTCCTAAGGCATAAGCAAAGGTGGATTTTGGATCTGGCCACTTTACGTTATTTCATTCATATTGATACCTCCTAAACTAACATCCATCGATCAATCATAGAATCATAGAATGTTTTGGGTTGGAAAGGACCCCTACAGGTCATCTAGTCCAACCCCCCAATCCTTAAGGAAAAGAATAGTCTCATGACAGACAATTTATTTAATGGAATTCTTCAAGGTACCTAGGAAAACAAAAAAACTGCAAAGCAAATAAAATGTTGATTTCTATCAATTGAACAATAGAGGATTGAAAATGTATTACTACATTCTTGTGGCATGTTGTTGTGCCATGAGAAAATTTCTAGAGAAAATACAAAAGATCATGGAGTAAAGTAAGATATGGGGGAAGATTTAAAATATTAGAATCACACTTTTATGATGTAAATGATACAGAAATTATACTGCAAAGTTATTGTAAATATGGAAAAGTTGAGTGACTCATATTAATTCATATTACTAGGAAAAATTTCACCAAATAAAGCTAAAAGGCAACACATTTAAAAATCATACCAAGAAACTCTTTGTTTCTTTATATAGTTTCTAAATGGCTTGTTGTCACATTGCAACTGTTATCAGGATTAAGTCATAAAAACAATTAGAAACACTTCCAATTACAGCTAGAATGGTTTACACAAAACACCAAAAAATCTTTCCAATAGAATAATGAACACATGGAACATGCTGCTGAGGAAGACTGTGGAATCTCCATCACCAGGGGTCTCACAAATAGATTGTACAAACATCTGTCAACAATAACATGATGTTCCTTTCTGCAGGTATAAGAAGATTAAATGACATTCTGAGTTTTCCTCCAGCTGTATCACCCCATGAATTTGGTCTGCTATTCTGGCACCATAACAAAACAAAACAAGAAAACAAAAACCCCTCAGAGTCAACAACTATAGACTCTCAGTCTAGTAGAGCCTAGACACACAGACGGCACTCTTAAAATAATCACAGAACCTGTTTTATTAAAACTCAGCAAATAGGATTAAAATCATGGGGGATAGGGGAATAACTATATTTAACAAGAAAATTTGGGAAACAGGGGAAGCTGTTTCAGGAGAGAAGTTACTTCATATGTTTATTGAGGAATTATTACAAGGGAATTTAGTGAGATGTTTTTCACTATCTCAGCAAGCTTCATCTTATTATACCCACTAAAGAGGCAGAAATTGGTTTTATAAAGAGGAAAAACTCCAGTGAGATTCAATGAGAATTTGTTCTGCATAGAGAATGCAGTATCTGTCCCTGCAATGCAGAGGTATTTTTATTTTATATCACTGGGCAAAGTTTTCCTTTTAATACTGCAAAACTTTGAACACTGCACAAGCACAGTCAATACCGTTCCATTTTAAACACATTTCTATGTGAAATTTCACATTTGCTCTTTACAGGTACTCAAGAAAGTCCATATTTTAATTAAGGTCAAAATGTTACCATTTCCATCAGTGAATATACTGTAGTTTATATTTTTTTGATCTGAAATTTCAAGTAATTTTCAAAAAGCTGCTATGATTCAGCTTGAAACTCCATTTGCATGTTTGCCCGCTGGCCTTCTGGGTACTGTTGATATAGATGATTCATAGGGTTTGTTGTCTGGATGGTTTTTCAGTTACTCAGGAGAGTTCAGTTATTTCAAATACTTATGGGCAATATTATCTGTGTTAAAACTAAAGGTCCAACTGAAGGTGAGTAGTTTGAATAGCTGCATCTCAGAAGGGCTGGCTGAAGGTGCAAGACTGGGAGACCAACCTAAATCCTGCAATAAAAAGAATTTTTCCCAGCCTTTGTCCTGGTCAGATATGCTGAAAATGGTTGTAGTAAATAGCTGAATAAATTACTACAAAACAAGATGCTTCTTTTTAAAGAATTCTTCAGAAAGTGCAAGGAAACTGTTGGAAAAAGAATAAACAAAATAAACATTTTTTTCACTCTGGAATAGTGCATTATAGAAATATTTGTTTGTGAAAATAATGAAATCTTACTTGTTTTTAATATATTTGTTTTGCAGTAAACCTATATTTTATCAGTCAGTGTTTAATTTCATCTTTTTCCCCTATTGGTAAACAAATATCACAGGATGATTAGGAGCAAGGGCTAAAATTTTTAATCTAGGGCACTGAAAACAAAGGCACATGAGTCCATACTTCACCAGCTGAATAAACGACTTAATTTGCAGAAGGAAAAAAGACCTAAAGTCTCCACTGATTTCCTTGTTGGTAGTGGGTTTCTTATTGCCATTATTTTGTGCACTGATTTTGAGATCACCTCTGACTCTCCCAGCATGTCAGTATTTCTTATTACTACTACTCTTACATAGCACTCTTAATGGTACCTTAATGGCTTATTCTCTTCTTAGTCATTATTTCTAAATTCTTCCACCATTGTGGGATGATGTTATTTTCAATCCAGTTTGGCATAAGTTACTGTCTTTACCCTGGGAACAGGGAAAACAGCAGTATCTGACAGTACTGCACCAGGATGGAAATCTAGGCCTGAGCCAGGAAAGAAAAGTGAGGGGAGTATGCTCCAAGCTTAGTACTCCCTTTTACTCCATCTTCCCTCACCCCTTGCTCTCAATAATACTGTCATAGAAGAGTTGTATCTGGTGTAAGCTCAAACTCTAGGTTTAAAAACCTCTAGGACTGGAGCAATCAGAAGACTTTCCGGGTTTTCCAATGTTTATTCTAGACAGTTTTAACTGTAAAAATCTAGATTACTAATTCAGTGAGTGGACCTATTCAGACCACTGCAAAAATGAGAATGGTTCTGTGTGACCAGATTAAGGTACAGCCTCATGGGTTTGTTCTGAGATCTGGACCTTAAATGTTGCAGTATATTCCTTGGGCTGCTACTCATCTTCCACTAAAATCAGTAGGAGGAAAAGACTTACATTTGTGTTAGGTGCTAAGCAACTTGCAGGATGTGGCCCCCACATACACAGAAAATACTTGGTTTCAGTCTCTCATACATGTTATTAACCAAGAATGGAAGTGTAATTGAGGAAGGTGTTATTTGAACAAGGATACCAAAATTGTCTTTGAGATTTTCAGCCACAGTAGTGCATAGTTGAAGGCAGAATTTGGCGTTAAAGTTCATCTCGTTGCTTTCTACTGACACATCATACAACAGCAGGAACAAAAATGCTTTATCATATAGACAGTTCTCTATTATCATTTGACTCTGCTTAAAAATAATGGATCAAATTCTCCTCTAGAGCACTACCACTGAAGTCAGTGGACTTATGCCAAGGATGAATTTGACCCAATATTATTTTCAAACTGAGATTAGAGAGCAAGTGAACCAGCAAAAGACAATTAAGTCAGTGATGCACTTACTATCTTGAGTACGCAAGCAATCTGAAAGCCAACATAATGCAGTTCTTATTCACCAGGCATGCAAATAAATCAACTTTAATGTCAATAAAGTCAGTAACGACAGATTTTATCACTAAGTTATAACTAAGCAATAATGATTGGGAAAAAGGCAAGTAGCTCACAGCAACTGAAGTGATTTTTTATTTTGTCCTAGGTGAAGCCAAGGGTAACTGAAAAGACTGGCCTTTACTCCCTCTATTATTAACTGCAAATCATTCTTGTCATGTTAGAAAGCAGATCATTTTTTTTCCCCAAGTATTACTCACTGTTATGGTGTGCCTCACACCATGACCTCCTTCAGAGGTGCTGCAGTCCATTTCCAATTAGCCTCTGCATATTAGGGAATCAGGACCAAAATTATATTTCTATTTCTTCTGTAAATGTAGTGACTGATTTAATTCATCCATCAGCTGTGATCACAGAAATCAGAGAACAAATAAAAAGCCAACCTGGGGATGATTTAACACTTTACAAGGAGCAGTCCTACACTAAATACCGCTAGACAGCTGCAGCATTCCACTTGCAGTGTCTGCATTTCAGTGAGGAGTAGAATAAATGTTAGAGGTGATACGTGGCTGATTTAAAATCGTTCTAAACTATTTGATTGAGAAGCATAGTAAGAATACCAGCTATTATTTTTCTTGATGTGTAGAAGAAGGAGGAACTCAGGATATAAATATTTTCAAAACAGTATTATACTAAGTAGGTAGAAGATCTACTGATAATTTAAAATCACAAAGCCATTTCAAAGCAAAAAAAATTTTTCAACTATTTACAAATTGTGGTGTATAGGAGTTTGTACTATCATTTTCCTGTCTCTGCATCTTAAACAAAATTAATACACACTTTTTGTTATGTATGTAGTTGTTCCCCCGCGGGATATGTTTAACAATGCTCGATTGCTATGTTTCAGTAGTTTTGGCCGGCATTCAACAAATGTCTGAGCAGCTAATAATGCACTTAGTTCTGTTAGTCCACCCATCTGTCCATCACATCTGCCTATCCTCATAAAGGCTGTCATTAAGCAACACAGCATTTTTCTAACATCCTCTCTATATTCACTCTCTTCCTGAATGCCTGGAAGGTAAACAATGTGTGCTTACAATATTTTAAATCTTTTCATAAGCTAAACATAAATAAACATTTCTTTAAAAATAAGCAACAAACAAAGCATTTATTTTATTATTTAGTTTATGGCACTTTAATCCACCAAATTTACATGATTGTTAGCCAACACTCAATTGAAATAATTTGAAAACACAGGAAGAGACCTTTCTCTTGTCCATAAAAATTACACAATTAGTCACCAGACACATAACCTCCAAAAACACTGTTTCAAGAAAAATAATATTAATTAACCTTGGCATTTGATATCTATTTGGGGTCACACATTATGGCTGTCTGTTACAGTACTAAGGTGGGGACTGATTGCCTCTACAAACTCTTATATCACGTGAGCAGCTTTTTCCTCACGGAGAGATCCAGGGACATGGCTCATAAAAGCAAAGATGCTGATGTACTAGTGTGTGTCCTTTTCCATGATACATTTGAAATTCATTGTATTAACAAAAGAAAAACCAAATATTTGATAGAAAATGTTTTCTGCATTAGTACAATAAGGAGGAAGAAAAGATAGTAGAAGAAAGAACCATGACATCACATTTAGCCAATGGATATTTTTAGGAAGGTTGCATTTCCATAAAATTAACAGCTAAAGTGTTGTAACACTTTTATATAACATTATAAAGCACTTTCTACTGCTCCTTGTCTGTAACCTCATCTTCTGGAGAATGTATAATATTGAGGGCAAACCAAAAATCTTTAGATGAACATATGGAATACCTATCCTACAATGATAAGGTATATATTATCCAAAAAGCTAGTTGGGAACTATTAATACTGTTGTTTTCCATTTCCTTTGAGCTGGTTTGCTATAGGACCTATCCTAAGAAGATTATTTCTTATCCTAAGGAGTATTTTCAAAGCCTTGAATCAAGTATCAGGTTCTCAAGATTCTAAGCTTTATAGTCAACATAATTTCAAATTGTCTAGGTGCCAGAAGGGTAACCATACATTTTGGAAATAAAGCCAGGCACTTCAGAAGGAAGCCCTGTTTAAAGCAAAGCCAATAGATGTTTGACAAGGTCAGGGAAACAAAATATTCATAGGATCTAACTATGCCTTTCCTGCATGATTGTCCTAAGACTAGGCAATCTTCCCAAGGTACCTGTTCAAAGACAATCCTGAGTTAGGCAGTGTCTATTCTACAATTGTAACATACCATACAGAAACATTCTGGAAGAACCCTTTTTGCCATGCACCCAGCAAGAGTTATACCAAAGACACATAGTAAAATATATGTTGTTCTATAAAATATCATTCCATATGGCTATTTGTGAGAGTATCCGAAAGATTTGCTATTGATACTGTGATTGAACAGTCATTCAATAGTCTCTCACAATTTGTGCAGTTTGTACAAATGTCCCTACCACTTATTGACTTCTTATAAGAAATTTCTTCTGCCCTACTCTGTATGTGTGCCTACATGAGCTCATACATGCACACATTAATGGGGGAATAATAGAATCATGGTTGGTTGGTTGGAAAAGACTTCCAAGATCATCGAGTTCAACCGCCAACCCAACACCACCATGCCTACTAAACCATGTCCCAAAGTGACACATCTACATGTTTTTTGAACACCTCCAGGGATGATGACTCCACTGTCTCTCTGGGCAGCCTGTTCCAATGTTTGACCACTCTTTCAGTGAAGAATTTGTTTCCTAATATCCAATCCAAACCTCCCCTGATACAACTCAAGACCACTTCCTCTCGCCCTATAGCTTGTTACTTGGGAGAAGAGATCAACAACCACCTCACTACAACCTGCCCTCAGGTAGTTGTAGAGTGATAAAGTCTTCCCCCAGCCTCCTCTTCTCCAGGCTAAACAACCCCAGTTCCCTCAGCTGCTCCTCATAAGATTTGTTGTCCAGACCCTTCACCAGCTTTGTTGCCCTTCTCTGGACACACTCCAGCAACATAATGTCCTTCTTGTAGTGCGAGGCTCAAATCTGAACACAGTATTTGAGATGTGGCCTGACTAGTGCCAAGTACAGGGGCATGATCACTTCCTTAGTCCTGCTGGTCACACTATTCCTGATACAAGCCAAGATACTGTTGGCCTTCTTGGCCACCTGGGTACACTACTGGCTCATATTCAGCTGGCTGTCAACCAGTACCCCCAGGTCCTTTTCTGCCAGGCAGCTTTCCAGCCACTCTTCCCCAAGCCTGTAGTGTTGCATGGGGTTGTTGTGAAACAAGTGCAGGAGCCGGCACTTGGCCTTATTGAACCTCACACAATTGGCCTTGGCCCATTGATCCAGCCTGTCCAGATCCCTCTGTAGAGTCTTCCTACTCTCCAGCAGATCGACATTCCTGCCCAATTTGATGTCATCTGCGAACTTACTGAGGGCACACTCAATCCCCTCGTCCAGGTCATTGATAAAGAGATTAAACAGAACGGGCCCCAATACTGAGCCGTAGGGAACACCACTTCTGACCAGCCACCACTTGGATTTAACTCCATTCTCCACAACTCTCTGGGCTTGGCCATCCAGCCAGTTTTTTACCCAACAAAGAGTATACCTGTCTAAGCCATGAGCTGCCAGTTTCTCTAGGAGAATGCTGTGGGAGACTGTCAAAGGCTTTACTAAAGTCCAGGAGATAACATCCACAGCTTTTCCCTCATCCACTAGGCAAATCACCTGGTCATAGAAGGACATCAGGTCAAGCAGGACCTGCCTTTAGCAAACCCATGCTGTCTGGGCCTGATCCCCTGGTTGTCCTGTGCATGCCTGGTGAGTGCACTCACGATGAACAGTTTCATAACCTTCCCCAGTACCAAGGTCAGGCTGACAGGCCTGTAGTTCCCCAGATCCTCCTTCCGGCCCTTCTTGTAGATGGGCATCACTTTTAATAACCTCCAGTCAACTGGAACCTCCCCTGTCAACTGAGGATAAATGATGGAGTGTGGCTTGGCAAGCTTCTGCACCAGCTCCCTCGGTATTCTTGGCAGATCCCACCCAGCCCCACAGACTTGTGAGTGTCCAGGTGGCACAGTAGGTCGTAAACTTCCTCCTGGATTATGCTTCCTCCTGGATTATGGGGGGTTTATTCTTCTCTGTGCCCCTGTTTTACAGCTCATGGGGCTGAATACCCTGGGGATAACTGGTCTTACTATTAAAGACTGGGGCAAAGAAGGCTTTAAGTACCTCAGCTTTTTCCTCATCCTTGGTGGCAATGTTTGCCCCTTAGAGGTGCTTATAGGACATAGAAGAAATTATAGGACATAGAAGGACAGTATTTGTCTGTGTCTTGGTTTATTATAGCTAAGCAAAGCTCACCAAAAAGTACTGTGCTGTTGATTGCATGATAAGTGCACTGTTTACACTTGCACACAAACACAAACACATATTCACTCAGAAAAAAAAAAAAAAAAACACCACCAAACTACACATTTGTTTGACCTGCTTTCTTGGAAGTTTATGAAAGTGTTCCATTGTAACAGAAAATTATGCAACAGCTGATAAAGCTAATTGTAGGAGTAGGCTAGCTGTCTCTACCAATAGCAACAACGGCATCAGAAAGGGCATTTCAGATTTAGCCTAAGTACAAAACTGTTGTAGGTTACAATTACTCCAGCTGAAAACTCTTTATGTAGGTTACCACTATTCCAGTGGGTAACTAAAGGGAATTCTGGAACCAATCAGACATAGGACAGCTGGTTGCCAAATGAGTTCCCCAGTTAACAGCCTCCCATACACCACTCCTGCAGTTTCCTTTCCACTTTCCCCTTCAGCTGATATATCTATAACTACTAAGACAAAGACAGTAATTTTTATATTGTACACCATCATAAGGTGTAAGATGAAGTGCTTTCTACCAAGCTGACAACACTAACCTTTACAATTATCTTTTTAATTCACCACTTGTGGAGATACGGGCATAATAAAAAGAATGAATCACTCCATTATTTAACATTATTCAGGGAATAGTAGAAGATAAGCAGAATGTTCAGTGCTGTTATTATTTATTTGTTTTGGCTAAAGCCATTATCCACAAAGTACTAGGTGCTAAACAAGCATAAAGTGCATTTCGTCATTTCCTGGTCATGTTCACCTGAGATGCTTACTTGAAGGTCTTACTTTGAAAAAATGTATAATGTGATTTGTGATAAGTATGACATGAAAGCATCAACCTAACATTACTGCTGGTCAAGAGATAAAGAATGAGAATGCCGTAACATACAGAAAACTTAAGAACATATGTCTGTATTTTCCAAACAGGACCTAGAAAATGTGGGAAAGACTGAAGAGAATGTACTTAATGACAATGCATACAGCTTATTAAGCTTTACTTTTCATTATCTCTGTGTTGTATTTCAAAGTTTATATCTTAGGCAATGTGCTTCAGAAGAACCTAGTCATGGAAATCTCTACCTAGGAAATATCAGGCACTTTTTTGGCACATCACATTCTGTGAGAATTCAGGTGTTATACAGCATTTGCATCCCAGTGGTACGTATTATTCAGGATCCATTAATGAGTTATCTTTGCTCCAAAGCACTATGTTAGAGAATTTATAGGAGAAAAAAAAACATTTAGTGGTAAAATCAGCAGATAAATGAAGTAATGTTTTATATACATAGTAGTAGCTGATTCCAAAGTGAATATTAAGTCATACTAAGATAACATGCAGTATGAAATGCAATGACAGGCAATAAAATGTTGGGTATTGTAGAAATAGTCAGTCAGATTCCAGTTAGGTCAGTGGAAAAAACTCAGTATAACCAGAATCAGATCTGAAAATACTGTGTGGCTTTACTTAACAGCTCTAAGTTATCATTTGTTTGTTCACTTCTAATTATTCCACTGGTATTCTTATGAAGGCTCTTGAGAAGAACACAGGCTAAAACCTTTTGTTTCCCTCCCCAAAACACTTTGGCAGAGCAGAGAGAAAATAGTTATACTATTAAAGTATTCTTTACACTTTATCTTGATAACTTCACCTTGTAGTTGCTTTAAATTGAGGTTTTCTTCATATTCTTTGTAGAAAATAATAATTGATGCATTACACCACATTAACTAATTGTATCATGAATGTGCATGATTTACCATGGAAAAACCAAGAAACTGGGACATAAAGAAAGGAGTCACATTCACTCAAATGTCTTTCATGCAAATTTTTAGTATCTATTTCAGGAAGTTATTCCCAATTTATGTATGTGAAATTAATCTCACAGCCTTTTGCAATGAGTGTGATATGAGGAGAAACAAGCCATGGATTTAGGCCTTTAACAAGGCCAGTAGGATCAGAGGAGAGGAAGACAAGCACAAACACGTTTTGAAGCAATAAACATTTAATTATCTCAACCGTCTCAATGCTTTACAGGAAGAGAAACAGCAATGACTATACTTACAAGTTCAAATTCATCTCCAGCTGCACAACAGTAGGAAATTTTTGAGTATTAATAGTAATTCAATTGATTTTCAATGACTGTGTTTAGTTTTTTAGGAGGATTGAGAAGAAAAGAACGTTGCAATATTCCTTTATGCTTTGGGTTTTACTTCTCATTCTTTCTTTTTTCTTTTGTACTCTTGACTAGCCAGCCTGGCCAAAAGTGCATTCAAGTTCAGAGTTGTTTTCCATTTATCTCGATTATTTGAACATACTAATTTAGATCAGTTTTAAAGTAAAATACAGGTGTTATCATTAAATATAAAATCTAGATTGTGGAATTCATAGAATAGATTAGAATAGACAAAGAACAGAATTTTCAGTGTCTGATGAGCAGAGTGTTAAAAGAACTGAGGACATGAAGAGAATATAAACTATACTTGAGTAGACCTTGTTACATTCACTTCTTCAATGTGCAAAGTTTTGCAAAAGCTTGCAGAAGCTTAGTTAAGGTACATGACCTAATTACACAGATCACCTCAGTCTGTAAAATTAGACAGGGGAAAAAAGACCAACCCATAAAGGAAGTTATGTACATCTCTGAGGTCAAAAAACACTGCTGCCTATCTCATGTGCAGTTAGGAATAGGTGCAGAGGAACCTATAGGTGCACCTATCTGAGGTGCACAGGAACACTGTAGAGAGAGGCAGGCACCTCCAAAGATATGTCAACACTGCAAAGGTAGAAGCCATCACTTATAAATACTAATAATTCTTTAGTAACTACAGTGTTACTTTCTCTCCTTTTGCCCTTTTTCAATTTGCTTTTGTTTCCCTTTTGCTGAAATGTAACTTTCTTTTAGCAGTTCTATTGAAGGAATACAGAAAACCTTGAATCTTTATTTCCAAAGTTATTCCCAATATCTCTAAAAAAGTTGAGCTGTGGCAACCACAAATTTCCTGTTGGGATGTTCTCATCCTAGCATAAAGTACCTCTTAAGATGCATCATTGCTCACACATAGACTTGGCATCCTGAAAAAGCCTTCAAGGAAGCCAGATTTTATTATTTGCACGATTCCAAGGGCAATCTGTCTTTTTCCTCTCCTTTATGGGAGAAACCTGCTAAAAGAGAAAGAGGAGCTGCTGCAGAAATGACATGAGCTAAAGAACTAGCAGCCTGTATTATACATGATAGCAGCAGCAGTCCTGGTGAAACTCCAAACTTTGAATCCTCCTAATATGAGTAATGAATGTCAGATTGAGTAAACTGGTACTGAAAATGAAAGTTAGTACATCCTTTATCCCTTTAAAAAAGTTATGTTATGGGTACATTGAGATGAAGAAGACAGGTAGCTGATGAACTCAACACTTCTGCAATTACATGACCCAATTGTCATGTTGGTCATCACAGAGAAGGCTGATGAACAGCTGCAGCTGTGTTACATTTTACATTGGTCCTCCAAATATACCAGGTATTGTGAAACTGGTAAAACCTCTTGAAAGTAAAGGGTGGTAATGTTTATTCAGTTTGCAAAAAAATCTTTTCTAAACATTTGGGAAATTTTCTATGCCACTTTCAGTCAACAGACAGAAATAAAAAAATGGAATTTATCATGTAAATGTTGCTATCTAAAGATAAAAATTAAAAAAATGAAACCAGCAAAAAAAAAGATCCAGTAATATGACATTTTTTTCATCTCTGTTTCCCCTACACTCTCTTAATTCATTTTTTTTTATGATCTGGCAAGTTTCTGAGTGTCTTCAGCTTCAGAAGGAAAGGTCTACTGTTTGCAGGACCAGGTCACATGAAAGAATAACCTTTTCATTACTAGTTGAATGTTGTTACTTCTGACTAAGATCAGATTAGGGTTGGTTGATTTGTTTGTTTGTTTGTTTTTATATAAAGAAAGAAGTAAATATAAATGCAAAGATATAAAAATAGATAAATAAAATTATGTATAGAAATAAATTTTAAAAATAACAATGAACAAATAAAATCCTATATCTATACATAAAACAAAATTTAAAATATATGTAAGATATTAAAAATAGAAAAATATACAAAGAACAACCATCCCCAAAAAATATTCCAGAACCACAGAAGCGTCAGGATGCCTTAGCCCTCCTTTCAGATGAAAAGTAGTTACTTAATTTAAAATGCTAGACTTCTGTTTCAGAGCAGTGGAAGGCTTTGTTGAGCCTTTCGTAGCACACATCACACACAGGCTGTTTTTCTGAGTGCAGGCTCAGAGGGATGTGATCTGCTGGAGTCAAAGTGCAAAGCACAAATAAGAAAACATGCTTTTGCTTCAGCTACTTTCTCTTCCCTTTTTGTCCTTCTTTATTCAGATGGAGCTGCTTGTTCAGTCTTCCAGGTTCAGTCATGCTGTTTGATTTTCTTTTTGAAGGGGAAAAAGGCTCTGGGGCCAGAATCACTGGTATTTTTGTGTTGATGCAAATGAGGTTAGAAGTCAGCTTAAATGTCCAACCAGGGCATTTCCCTGAATAGGAATAACTTGGGGTGGCACAGAGCTGCCAAAACTTAACAGTACCCTGCCCCTCATCTCTGACACGAAGAATAGGCACAGTGAAGAGGCCATGATCAAAGCATTCAGCCCTCATTGATTGCCCATAGAAATCTATGTTTAAAGCAAAAGGGTTTGGGGCCACAGTATTTAATTTCAAGGATCAAGCTGAGGGTGAAGCAGCCATCTCATTGGTGATATTGCTTATCTGACAAGCAGATTTTACTTCTTTCTTATTTAATAAAAACATTAATCTAGAATGGCTACTAATTAGAACCTCTAGACTATAAGATAACTGCAATGTCGTATGCTCACTGCCCACTCTTTGAAACCACCCTTATGGTTCTACAGTTATTGCCACTTCAAAGATTTTTAAAATTTTGCACATGTCTGAAAAATGCATTTAATTTTGTCAGCCATGGTCATGTCAGGCTGGTTTTTTGTCATCACCTAAAGATAAACATGAAAGTTAATATGCTTTAGATAGATGGGACCTGGATAGCTGTTCAATTCTGAGTTACAAATACTTAAAATACCGAGAAAGTTCAGTTTCATATATTTTTTCTTTAAATGTGCCACTGTACCTGTACTTGAAAAGAAACTCAAACACATTACATAACTTCACTAGTCTGAGTATTGCCTTTGCACTCTTCATCAGCGTGTACATCTTCCAAGTACAAATGCAAGATCTGCCATACATTTCCCATTACGAAGCCTCAGTTCCCCAGAGGGACGATGTTTAGACTGCCAGTTTCACCTGGAAAACACTCAGAAATAACACTGGTGACTGGCAATGTAAAACCAAAAAACAAAGACAGGGAGAGAATCTCTGTTATGTGTTAAATTTTGAGGGTTTTTTTTGTGAAGATAAGAACGATAATTTTGCAGGAGAATAAAAAAGGTAAGAGAAAGAAAGATAAAGAAAAGAAGAAAGAGGTAAAAGAGAGGAAGAAAGGAAGGAAGGGAGAAAGGGAGGATGAAAACAGAACAGACACTCATAGGTTGATTAATTGAATAAAAACTTATATGATGTTTTAGATGGTTTACAGACAGTTACAGGAGTTCTCAGTTTCTGTAGACTCACTCCACTTTCGTTCTGTGGTACAAAGTGAATCATTTCAGAACTGGGCATGAAAGAAATTTTTATCACCATAAAGCTTTCTGGATTTATAACAGTAACTTCATCAGATTAAAACTGTCACTGTTTTTTGTAGGAAACAATAGTCCACTTTCCTACCCCATGCTATCTAGAAGAGATGGTTACCTCATGGTTAGGTTTTGCATGAGACTAACCACAAGTTCCAGACCCCAAACCCATTTACAAACCTCTAACCGAGTATGTAGTAGATGTACATTACTGATCAATGGTTCCCTCATCTCTTGTGTCAGGATGTGCTCCGTGACTGCAAAAGCATGGACAATATAAAAAAAGTAACTGGATTTTTTTCTATACCAGCTGATTATAACTCTCTCTTTTCTCAAAAATCTGCTTTTGAAAGCCGTTGCCAGTTAAAATTTAATGAAGAATATTAAATTCCTTAAAAATTTGGTATTGAAGAATCTGGATTTTATGGTGCAAATGTTATATTATAAATTACCCAAGAAGTTTGCCTAATTACTGGCCATTTTGAAATCCCTTGAAGCAACACAATAATTTCTTATCTTTTTCATGTTTTGATCATCTATCGTCATCTTTAGTTTGCAGCAGTTGCATGCTTTCGAAGAACATATTGAAGAGTCAATTAACTCTTTTCAACTCTTTCAACATGTTTTTTTTTTTCTGTTTGAGGTAAAAAAGGAAGAAGCTTCCTTCAAGAGGCTTTATATTTGAGTTATCTAATAGTAATATTGGAGAGTTCTCACAGACGTAAAGATGAACATTTGCCAAATCCTCAGATAGGTATGCCACATACTATCTGAAATTTTGAATGAGCAAGACTTTTTAAAATATTAAATTCCTTGTAAATGAAGGAATTATTATTGGTTTATGTAGAACTGAACAATGCATAAATGGGTTTGCATTAAAAAATAATCATTCCTTTCAATAAGAAATAAAAAACAAGCCTAAACCAGACCAGTTGGCATTTCCGACTCATTTGTTATTTTATTTCCGTAATGCTTGTTGATTATGATAATTGATCACTCCAATAATTTCAAAGATATAATTAATTGGTAAAAGTAATTTAGTTGCCTTTTATGTGAAATATTCTTAATTAACAAAGAACATTTAAATAAATTACCATAATACTGAAGGTCACACAAATATTAGCTGAATTTGTGTTCACTGTTGCATAGATACCTATTTCTACATAGAGACAGAAGGAATAATATTAATTTTAATAAAATGAAAATAATATGTTTCTTTCACTGAAATTTCACTACAAGCATCTTATTCTACTTGGCCTTTTAGCTAAGACCAAATCTAACAACAGTTTAATATCAGATATGGCAATGTAATTTAATCAACTTTCTACCTTGGCAAAGCTGGAGCAACAACTTGATTTGGTCTTTCCTTTCTTCAAATACTGTAATTATTTTTTGCTGTAAAAATCAAGTGAATGTGGTGAGAAAGTGACATACCAAAAGCTGACAGACACAATGACTCCTGAACTGTATTGTACACAATGACACTGCCATAGATCTTTTTCGTGCCACCATTTCATTATTGAACTTTGTGGGAATAAGGGTGCTTTCTTGGGCAACTGGTAATAAAGCTTCCTCAGGAAGAGTAAGGAGAACTTTGCATTTTCCACTTTCCAGGAGATAGCTGTGTCATTACAGATGACAGCAGAAAAGATGTAGCTCGAATTACCTTCTTCTTCACTACACATTTAAATGAAGTCATAGTTGTTACAGCAGTTTGTGTGGAGCCGAACCAACTGCCATGTTAAACACCTTCTTAGAAAGACTTCCTTCAAGAAATTTAGGAGAAGCTTTAGTTTCAGGATTCGAAAGTCAAAATGCCAAAATGGTGTAAAGCAAAAGCAAAATACTAGAGATCTTTTTGTCTAACATCTTTTCTATACACATTAAATATTAGACTTCCAAATCAAGATTAGATTCAATTTCAACTGAAGTTGTGACCTTCTACAGCTGAAGAAAAAAGTGTTAAGTTGATGACAAGATTAATGATATTTACATGCCAAATGACAGAACTAAAGCTGGAGTACTGATTAAAGATAATTAGTCAGTGTAATGCCATTTTGAACCTATGTAAAATTTTATAAAATCAACAAATAGTCAGCGTTTGGATATGTTCTGAATCCATAAGCAGTAAGGACATATTTGCAAAAGTGTCATCATTTTTACTTATTTGTTTGCTTATGAAGACTACTTTTTCTTCTGCTCTTTCAGGAGTTCCTGCATGCCACTATGACTTCAGTTACAGTTGTGGAGGAAAAATATTTATGAAAATCACCCTTGTATAATATATTCCCTTGAAAAAGCAAATAAAGCTGTTCCATCAGCTCTAAAACTAATGAAGCAACATTTCACATGAACTAGTATCTTAACTTTGACTGAATTTGGCATTCAAGGAACTAGGTCCAATTGAAGCTTTTTTCATAGTATCTGTGCTGCTTTTTCGAGGGTGTCTGAAAACTTTTCTTCAGACAGGGAACTGGCATGGTCTGCCTAATTTGCTTGACCACGTATTACCAAAAATTATTAAGAACATAATTACCTTTGACTCCGTAATCACCCTGTTCAAAATTGAAGGAAATCCATCAATAAGTTCAAAGGGAAAGGATTCATCCATGGAAAAGGTGAGTATCTAAGCAAAGTTTCCACAAGAATTCAGGTTACAAAATAATGAGGAATTTTCAAAAGTACTTTATGTTCTCATCTGATGGTTTTCTCAGAGAAATCAAAGGGAATTAACACATAGGTAAAGACACAAAGGTGTTGTAGCTGTGACAATCTAAGTATATAAAAGTAGCAAAAAATATAGGGAGAAAGTCTTTTACTATGCAAACCATTAATATTGGAAACAGACACATTTTCAGTCATGCTGGCCCTTCTGTGAAACACCTCCCCAACCACTCTTGCCAACAGATAGACAAAGCATAAAGAGAAGGTGCCAGTAGCCATTCATACTTTCTGATCTGTTTCTGTGTCACTTAAATGTGTGCAAAAACTGTTACTAATGTTAAGGGGGTTAATGGAAATCCTAGCTCTGTCAGTCTTTCAGTCAAAGAGTTGCAGGCTTTCCGCAAATACATTTCAAAAACAAGAGTGGAAGCTTTGCATGTTATCAATAGAAGCCCCAAGCCCAAGGAGTGAACACTGCTTTGGTGGTAAACTGAATTTTTACCTGGCTTATTGCATACATCACCTTGATGTTTAAAACTTCCTTAGTGCCATAAATGACATATTTAACTGTGTGTGTAACCTACTCAACCAAAAATGGCCAAATGAACTCAAAGGGACCTCTCTGAAGCTTTTCTGTTAATGGTCTTTTGTTTCAAATTGTTTGGGGTTTTGATCAAAAGTAGAAATATTAAAGAGCTACAAAAAAGGCTTTTTTCAAAAAAATTCTTATCTATGGAATCATTCACAGAATCCTTAGAAGGCATCTAATAGAGTAATGTAAGCTATTTATCCTACCTCTTCAGCAGTTTATCAAACATTACTTTTCATGAAATAGTTACATTTAGGATAACAGTGATGAAGAAAACAATATACTGCAATCCTTTGAATAGACATTCGCAGGCTATAACAATGAAAAACAAAGACAAAGCATTAAGAGTATAGTATTAAATTTCATTAATCTTCTACAAATCAGAAAGGGTTAACAGCAACAAAAAAGGAAAAAAAAGCAGTCCTTAAAAACAAAACAAAACCCTATATAATTTGTACTTTGGAATAAGGCTGGTTTTGCACAGAAGCCAAATAGAATTTACTCAGACTACAGAAACACCAACACAAATACTTAATGGAAAAAAACTCAATGCATTCTTGGCTTACTAGTCTCACAGGAAATTAATGGCACTGGTAACTAAATAATTAGAAATGGGAATTTGTGAACATCTTTATTAACCTTATATTAATTTGCAAAATGAGAAAAGAAAATAGAGAAAATTCTGCTAGCAAAAATTAGTGTGTATAATATACAGAATAAATTGCAGCTGTAATAAAAAGATCTGTTTCTCATTTATAAAAGACAGAGTTATAAGCCAAAAACCATTATAAACCATTAAGTTAAAACTATTAAATCACCAAAATTATTACCTTCCTATGAAACACTTCAGTTTCAGTAACGAGGGGTTAAACCAATAAAAATACACTTTCGTAGGCTGGGGAGAAAATGTGTATTCTATTTTCAGTTTTTACAGCAATAAGAGATTAGGTAGGAAAACATGTCTTCATATCAGGAGATATGTCATTGCAGCTCTACCTTTCAAAGTCTCTTTAAAGCAGGCTTCCTTGATCTCTGTGAGGAACAGAGACCTGAGGAGAATGTTATAGCTATAGGGTCTTGATCTTGCAAGCTGTCTAAGCCTTTCTATAAGTGCAAAAAGTGAAATAAGCACCACTGGACAGATTGTGAACCATTTATTCATAGTAGTAAGCAATTAGATGTCATGTTAGAGCCAATGTTGGCTCCTGTTTGCGAAAACAAATTTGAGTGTGTGCTGAGTCTGATGTCAGTGGACTTAAGTATGCCCCACAGGGTCTTCCTGACCTGAGCCCCATAATAAAAATTGATTCTTAGCAAAAGGCGATTCACAGTCTGGTCTTCATTGCTTAATTTGTTGGGGTAAGAAGCTTCCATAAACTGAGAGAAACTAGGACACTGTTAATCATGCAAATATACCTCTATACCTCTGCTAAACATACAAGACTGAGGAGAAAGAAAAATCTTTATGGTGGAGGGATAGATGTAATCTAGAGTACATACACTTAAAAGGCTTACAGTGACCGTATGTGTACAGGAACCATTTTTAGGGTTTTTAGACCTTCTAGTGTCAGCAGAGTAAGAGGTGTTCTTGATTCTGCTGAGGAAAATGGGAGTAAGGGCAGCTGTGCAGAGCAGCCTCTGAAAGAAATGCTTTCAAAGTTTCTATTGAAAAGGCTGTTTCTCAAAAGCAGCTGCTTGATGCCTCATGATGTATTCAAGGCACAGCCTCCTTGCTTGGCCCATCACCCTGCTGCACCTGCTCCTCTCAGCTCACTTCACCTGAGGAGATCGTGACAAGAGTAACAAAGCGCT